>NW_027475198.1:0-282166 GCF_051020985.1 Nomia melanderi
ATATAGTTTTATATACTTTTGTTAGTTTTGTTAGTTTTACATAGTTTTATATAGTTTTATATAGTGTTATATAGTTTTATATAGTTCTATAGAGTTTTATATAGGCTTATATTGTTTTGTTAGTTTTATATAGTTTTATTGAGTTTTATATGGTTTTATATAGTTTTACATAGTTTTATATAGTTTTGTTAGTTTTATATAGTTTTATATAGTTTTATATAGTTTTATACTGTTTTATATAGTTTTGTTTGTTTTATATAGGTTTATACAGTTTTATATAGTTATATAGTTTTATAGATTTTTATATAGGTATATAGTTTTGTATAGTATATAGTTTCATACAGTATCAGACAGTTTCATATCGTTTTATATAGGTTTATTAGTTTTATATAGTTTTATATAGTTTTATATACTTTTGTTAGTTTTGTTAGTTTTACATAGTTTTATATAGTTTTATATAGTGTTATATAGTTTTATGTAGTTTTATATTGTTTTATAGGGTTTTATATAGTTTTATATAGTTTTATATAGTTTTATATAGTTTTATATAGTCTTATATGGTTTTATATAATTTTGTATAGTTTTATATAGTTTTATGTAGTTTGATACAGATTGATATTGTTTTATGTAGTTTTATATAGTTTTATATAGGTTTAATAGATTTATATAGTTTTGTATAGTTTTATATAGTTTTATATGGGTTTAATAGATTTATATAGTTTTATATAGTTTTATATTGATATGTATTGTTTTATACAGCTTTATATAGTTTTAATAGCTTTATATAGTTTTATATAGTTTTATAGTATAGCTTCTCGGCCTTAAGACTAAGATCAAAGTGTACTAGCATAACCGACATCCAGATCGCTTCTCGGATTTATGGGTAACGTCAAAGTGTACTCAAATAATCCAAATCCAGATCGCTTCTCGGCCTTATGGCTAAGATCAAAGTGTACTCGCATAATACACATCCAGATCACTACTCTGCCTTATGGCTGAGATCAAAGTGTACTCGAATACACCAAACCAAGGTCGCTTCTCGGCCTTACGGCTATGATCAAAGTATACTCGCATAAAACACATCGAGTTCGCTTCTCGGCCTTATGGTTAGGATCAAAGTGTAGTCTCATAACACACATCCACATCACTTCTCGACTTTAGTGCTAAGATCAAAGTGTACTCGCATAACACACATCCTAATCGCTTCTCTGTCTTATGGTTAAGATCAAAGTGTACTGGAATAACCCAAATCCAGATTACTGCACGTCCGTATAGCTAAGATCAATGCGCGTTCGCACAAGAAACAGCAGGAACTCTTCACGGGCTTATGAGTAAGATCAAAGTGTACTCGCAGAACAAACATCCAGAACGCTTCACGGGCTTATGGCTAAGACCAATGCGTACTCGCAGAACAAACATCCAGAACGCTTCACGGGCTTATGGCTGAGATCAAAGTGTACTCGAATAACCCAACTCCACAGCGCTTCTCGGCATTATGGCTAAGATCAAAGTGTACTCGCATAACACACATTCAGATCGCTACACGGCCTTATGGCTAAGATCAAAGTGTACTCGCATAATAAACATCCAGATCGCTTGTCGGCATTATGGCTAAGATCAAAGTGTAAACGCATAACACACATCCACATCGCTTCTCGTCCTTATGGCTACGATCAAAGTGTACTCGCATAATTCACATGCAGGTCGCTTCGCGGACTTATGGCTACGATCAAAGTGTACTCACATAACACACATCCAGATCGCTTCCCGGCCTTATGGCACAGAACAAACTGTACTCGCATACCACACATCCAGATCGCTTCTCCGCCTTATGGAATAGATCAAAGGGGACTCGCATAACACACATCCAGATCGTTTCTTGGCCTCATGGCTAAGATCAAACTGTACTAGCATAACACACAGCCAGATTGCTTCTCGGCCTTATGTCTAAGGTGAAAGTGTACTCGAATAACCCAAATTCAGATCGATTTTCGGCCTTACGGCTATGGTCAAAGTGTACACGCATAACACACATCCAGATCACTTCTCGGCCTGATGGCTAAGGTCAGAGTGTACTCGCATAACACACATCCAGATCACTTCTCGGCCTTATGGCTAAGGTCAAAGTGTACTCGAATAACCCAAAGCCACATCGCTTCCCGGCCTTATCGCGAAGATCAAAGTGTACACGAATAACCTAAATCCAGATCGCTGCTCGACAGTACGGCTAAGATCAAAGAGTACTCGCATAAGTCATATCCAGATCGCTTCCCGTCCATATGGCTAAGATCAAGTGTACTCGCATAACACACATCCAGATCGCTTCTCGGGCTTATGGCTAAGATCAAAGTGTACGCTCATAACGCACATCCAGATTGCTTCTCGGCCTTGTGTCTAAGATCAAAGTGTACCCGCATAACGCACATCCAGGTCGCTTCTTGGCCTTATGGCTAAGATCAAAGTGTACTCGCATAACAAACATCCAGAACGCTTCTCGCCCTTATGGCTAATATCAAAGTGTACTCGAATAACCCAAATTCAGATCGATTTTCGGCCTTATGGCTATGGTCAAAGTGTACACGCATAACACACATCCAGATCACTTCTCGGCCTGATGGCTAAGGTCAGAGTGTACTCGCATAACACACATCCAGATCGCTTCTCTGCCTTATGGCTAAGATTAAAGTGTCCTCGCATGACACACATCGAGATCTCTTCTCGGCCTTATGGCTAAGATCAAAGTTTACCCGCATAACACACATCCAGATCGCTTCTCGGCCTTATGGCTATGCTTTTCCATAATTATTTATATTAGCCGTAAGGCCCGGGAGCCGATCTGGATCTGTGCTTTGTGGGTACACGTTGATATTAACCGTGATGCCGACCAGCGATCGGGATCCGTGTAATGCGAGTACACTTTGATATTAAGTGTAAGGTGGAGAAGCGTTGTGGAATTGTGTTCTGCGAGTTTTAGATAATTTTATACATTTTTATACAGTTTTGTATAGTATATTATATTTCTATATTATTTTATACTGTTTTATATAGTATTATACACGTTTCTATAGCATTATGTAGTTTTACGTGGTTTTATATTGTATTGTATACTTTTTTATTGTATTTCACCTTTTACATTGTGTAATGCAGTTATATATATTATCATGAAGTTTTGTGTAGTTTTATGAAGTTTTTTGCAGTTTTACATAACTTGAAATAGTTCTATATTGGCCTATATAGTTTTATATAGATCTGTATAGTTTAATATAATTTATGTAGTTTTATATAGTATCCATAGTCTTATATAGTTTCATGCGGTTTAAATTTTTCTATATTGTTCTATATTGTATTACACCATTTTACATTGCTTGACACAGTTTCATATTTTTTCGTATTGTTTTGAATATTTTTATATCGTTTTATATAGTCTTATATCGTTTTATATAGTATTATACATTTTTATATAGTTTGATATAGTTTTATATAGTTTTATATATGTATATATAGCTTTATACAGTTTTATATAGTTTTGTATCGTTTTATATAGTTCTATATACTCTTATATAGTTTCATACAGTTTTGTATAGTTGAATACAGTTGTATATAGTTTAATACAGTTTTATATAGTTCAATATAGTTTTAATACATTTATATAGTTTTATATAGTTTCATATAGATTGATATTGTTTTATGTAGTTTTATATAGTTTTTTATAGCTTTACATAATTTTATATAGTTTTATTAGTTTTACATAGTCTTATATATATTTATATATTTTTATATTGTTTTACATCGTTTTTTATAGTTTTATATAGATTGATATTGTTTTATGTAGTTTTATATGGTATAATATATTTTTAGAGAGATTTACATAGCTTTATAAAGTATTAATCGATTTATATAGTTATATAGTTTTACATGGTTTAATATAGTTTTAGAGAGATTCACATAGTTTTATGCAGTTTTATTAGTTTTACATAGTTTTTTACAGTTTTAAATAGTTTTGTATAGTTTTATATAGTCTTATATAGTTTTATTAGATTTATTTACTTTTACATAGTGTTATATAGTTTTACATAGTTTTATATAATTTTATATAGCTTTATATAGTTTTATACAGTTTTAGTAGTTTTATATAGTTTTATATATTATTATATAGTTTCATACAGTTTTATTAGTTTTATATAGTTTTAAATAGTTTTATATAGTTTTACATAGCTTCATATGGTTTTATATAGTTATATATAATTCTATATGGTTTTATTAGATTTATTAGTTTCATTAATTTTATATAGTTTTATATAGTTCTGTATTGTTTTATATAATTCTATATAGTTTTATTAGTTTTATTAGTTTTATATAGTTCTATATAGTTTTATATAGTATTATATAGTTTTGTATAGCTTTATATAGTTTTATATAGTTTTATATAGTTTTATATCGTTTTATATAGTTTTATTTAGTTTTATATTGTTTTATATAGTTTTATATAGTTTTATATAGTTTTATATAGTTATATATAGTTTTATATAGTTTTATATAGTTTTATATAGTTTTATATAGTTTTATATAGTTTTATATAGGTCCTTATAGTTTCATATAGTTTTATTAGCTTTATATAGTTTTATATAGTTTTATATAGTTTTATATTGTTCTATATAGTTTTATATAGTTTTATATAGATTTATGTAGTTTTATATAGTTTTATATAGTTTTATACAGTCTTATATAGTTTTATATAGTATTATATGGTTTTATACTGTTTTATTAGTGTTATATCGCCTTATATAGTTCTATATAGTTTCATAAAGTTTTATTAGTTTTATATAGTTTAATATAGTTTTATATAGTTTTATATAGTTTCATATACTTTTCCATAGTTTTATGTAGATTTACATAGTTTTATATAGTTTCACATAGTTTTGTATAGTATTACATTGTTTTATATAGTTTTGTATCGTTTTATATAGTTCTATATACTTTTATATAGTTTTATACAGATGCAGACAGTTTTATGTAGTGTTATATAGTTTTATATAGTTTTATTAGCGTTTTATTGTTTTATATAGTTTTATATTGTATTATATAGTCTTGTATAGTTTTATTAGTTTTATATAGTTTTACGTAGTTTTAATAGAATGTTATAGTTTTACATAGTTTTATTTAGCCCTATGTAGTTTGTCATAGTTATATTAGTTTTATATAGTTTGACGTAGTTTTATATGGTTCTATACAGTTTTATATAGTTTATATAGTGTTATATAGTTTTATATAGTTCTATTAGTTTTATATAGTTTTAAATAGTTTTATATAGTTTTATATAGTCTTATTAGTTTTATACAGTTTTATTCAGGTTTATATAGTTTTATATAGATTCAAATAGTTATTTTAGTTTTATATAGTTTTATATAGTTTTACATAATATTATATAGTTTTACACAGGTTTAGAAGTTTTATATGGTTTTATATAGTTTTATATAGTTTTATATAGTTTTGTATAGTTTTACATAGTATTTTATAGTTTTATAAAGTTTTATTAGTTTTATATAGTTTTATATAGTTCTTTACAGTTTCATATAGTTTTATTAGCTTTATATAGTTTTATATTGTTTTATATAGTTTCATATTGTTCTATATAGTTTTATATAGTTTTATATGGTTACATAAATTTTTATATAGTTTTATATAGTCTTATATAGTTTTGTATAGTATTATATAGTTTTATACTGTTTTATTAGTTTTTTATCGCCTTATATAGTTCTATATAGTTTCATAAAGTTTTATTAGTTTTATATAGTTTTATATAGTTTTATATAGTTTTATATAGTTTTATATAGTTTTATATAGTTTTATAAGTTTATATATAGTTTTATATCTATTGATATTGTCTTATGTAGTGTTATATAGTTTTATATAGTTTTATATAGTTTTATAAGTTTATATATAGTTTTATATCTATTGATATTGTCTTATGTAGTGTTATATAGTTTTATATAGTTTTATATAGTTTTATATAGTTTCATTAATTTCATATACTTTTACATAGTTTTACATAGTTTTATATAGTTTTATATAGTTTTATATAGTTTTATATAGTTTTATATAGTTTTATATAGTTTTATACAGTTTTATATAGTTTGATTAGTTTGAAATAGTTTTATATACATTTATATAGTTTTATATAGTTTTACATAGGTTTGTATAGTTTTATATAGTTTTATTAGGTTTACATAGTTTTATATAGTTTTATACAGCTTCATATAATTTTATATAGTTTTATATAGTTTTATATAGGTTTATTAGTTTATTATTAGTACTCGAATAAACAAAATCCAGATCGCTTCTGGGACTCATGGCTACGATCTAAGCGTACTCGCATAACACACATCCAGATCGCTTCTCGGCCTTATTGCTAAGATCAAAGAGTACTCGACTAAACCAAATCCAGATCGCTTCTCGGCCTTATGGCTAAGATCAAAGTGTACTCGAATAACCCAAATCCAGACCGCTTCTCATCCTTATGGCTACAATCAATGTATACTCACATAACACACATCCAGATCGCATATCGGCCTTATGGCTGAGAATAAAGTGTACTCTCATAACACAGATCAAGATCGCTTCTCGGGTTTATGGCAAAAATGAAAGTGTACTCGAAGAACCCAAAGCCAGATCGCGTCTCGGCCTTGAGGCTAAGATCGAAGTGTACACGCACAACCCAAATCCAGATCGCTGCTCGGCTTTATGGCTAAGATCAAAGAGTACTCGCATAAGACATATCCAGATCGCTTCTAGGCCTTATGGTTAAGATCAAAGTGGACGCGCATAACACACATCCAGATCGCTTCTGGGCCTTATTACTAAGATCAAAGGGTACTCGCAAAACACACATCCAGATCGCTTCCCGGTATTATGGTTAAGATCAAAGTGTGCGAGCATAACCCAACTCCAGATCGCTTCGCGGCTTATGGCTATGATAAGATCGTACTCGTATAACACACGTACAGATCTCTTCTCGCGGTTAGGCTAAGATCAAAGTGTACTCGCTTAACACACATCCAGATCGCGTCTCGGCTTGATGGCTAAGATCAAAGGGTACTCGCATAATACACATCCCGAGAGCTTCTCGGCCCTATGGATAAGATCAAAGTGTACTCGCATAACACACCTCCAGATCGCTTCTCGGGCTTATGGCTAAGATCAAGGTGTACTCGCATAACACACAACCAGATCGCTTCTAGGCGTTATGGCTAAGATCAAACTCTACTGGCATAAAACTCACCCAGAACGCTTCTCAGCCTTATGAATAAGATCAAAGTGTACTCGCATAACACACATCCAGATCGCTTCTCGTCCTTATGGCTAAGATCAAATTACACTCGGATAGCACACATCCAGATCGCTTCCAGGCCTTATGGCTAAGATAAAAGTGTACTCGAATAACACACATCCAGAACGCTTCATGGGCTTATGGCTAAGATCAAAGTGTACTCGCATAACACAAATCCAGAACGCTGCTCGGCCTTATGGCTAAGGTCAAAGTGCACTCGCATAACACACATCCAGATCGCTTCTCGGCACTATGGCTAAGATCAAATTGAACTCGCATGACACACATCCAGACCGCTTCCCGGCCTTATGGATAAGATCAAATTGTACCCGAATAACCCATATACAGATAGCTTCTCGGCCTTACGGCTAAGATCAAAGTGTACTCGCATAACACAAATGCAGATCGATTCTCGGCTTTATGGCTAAGATCAAAGTGAACTGGAATAACACTAATCCAGATCGCTCCTCGGCTTTGTGGCTAAGATCAAACTGTACTCCCATAACACTCATCCAAATCGCTTCTCGGCCTTCTGGCTAAGATCAAAGTGTAGTCGATTAACCCATATCCAAATCGCTGCTCGGCCTTATGGGTAAGATCAAAGTGTACTGTCATAACACACATCTAGATCGCTCCTCGGCCTTATGGCTGAGATCAAAGTGTACTCTCATAACACACATCGAGTTCGCTTCTCGGCCTTATGGCCATTTATTTATCATTTCGTCTATATAACTATTAATGTTCTATCTATCTTACTCTCTTTATTTAACTACTTATTTATTTAGTTATTAACTCATTTAATTATATTCTTTTCCTGGTTTTTATTTATCTATTTACTTAACCATTTCAAACATACTGACTAACGATATATTTGTCTATTTAGTTACATATTTTTTTCTTTTTTCTTTCATTCTACTTACGTATTTATTTATTTATGTACACATTTATTTATTCACATATTTATCTATGTACATATTTATTCATCTACATATTTATTTATTTACATATTTATTTACATATCTGTTTATTTTTTCTTTCTGAACTAACTACGAGATTTGGTAACGATTTCTTAATTAGTGATGTGACACTGGTTCTAATTATTCATCAATTTGGTACTCTTTCTTTTATTTTTCTTTAATTTTTTTATATTTCTGATTTTTTTATCCCAGTTTATTTATTTATCTATTTATTTATTTATTTATTATTTATTATTTATTTATTTATTTACTTGATTATTTTATCTATCTGATCTATTCATTTTAATCATTCCCTGCCTCAACCGCCTACTCTAATTCTATACTAACCGCTTCTCTATAACTGCACTTCCGCGCATGCGCCCTAATTGAAATGCGAAATAGCCGCTACTGAGATGCTTTTAATCGTATTTATATTTATATATCTATTTATTTTATTTTATTTTTGTGCTGTTTTCTATGGCGAAGGCCGGGGCACAGTAGAGCCCGGATTTGACTAGGAACTACATATTATGTACATATTTAACCACTGAATTGTATATATTGAAAATTACCTTTAGCTATATATCTACACTTATATTTATTTTGTCCATATTTATTTATGCTATGTATATTTGTTTATTTAATCTTTAATGTTTATTCTCGCTTATTTCTGTTTGGTTATTTATTTTATCTATTTATTTATTTATTTATTTATGTATATTTATATATTTCTGTGCCTCTTCTTTTCTTGTTTATATTTATGTATGCTATGTATATTTGTTTATTTAATCTACGCTACTATTATTTATTTATTTATATAATTTATTCTAGTTTGGCTATTTATTCGATTAACTATCTACTTCCACTAGTATATACATATTCAGACTCTTGCCAGATTCATATAAATGCTAAGGTGTTTATGAGATAAGAGCCACCGCCGATTGAGATCTGAAAATAGCGACAGACGCTATAGAGTTATATCAACTATTTTGCCTTCGCCATAAAGGCGCTACTATGTATCCACCCCCAGCCAAACAATGTAAGGCTGGGGGAACATTCTTTGTGAATAAAGCGCTTTTTATCTGTTCTTATCAGCTTAATATCTGATACACTCCGCATCGCGGAGTCAGAAAATTAACCCGATTTTTGGATTCAGGCGGATCACTAGGGCTCGCTCCACTTCCGCCGTGAGTCGGTCCGGCACTGCAGTGCCGCCAGAAACGGCTCAATTAGCGCTGCTAATTAGAGCTCTTATTTTTTTTCACCTGCTGGACCGACTCGGGACTCCAAAGAGTAAGCCCCTTAATATTCTGGCTCCGCGAAGTCCCGAAATCTCGGTAAATTCACCCGCCGCGGTACTACGCAACAGTGCGGGCCGAGTTGCGATCGGGCGTGTGCGCGGCAAGGTCTGTTCACGATCAGTGCTCGAGGTGTTGTGCGGTAAAGTGTGATAAAGTGCCTTCGCCACGGGACCGGATCAAGCCTGCGCGGGAGTACACCTGCGCCGCCCACCTGCGCGGGAGGATCACCTGCGCATCACCACCTGCGCCGCCCACCATCCTGCTTCCGTGGACAACCGAGGGAGAGGACGACCAGGGTCTACTGAGGGTCTAAGAGGGTCCTAGGACAACCAGCCCTCTACTTGGACGCCAACAACCACCACAGGCCAACCCCATCAGCCCTGGTCTTCCTCTACGTGGGTCACCCAACACCGCTACGACCCACCAGGACTTGGCCATCGGCAACCCCGACGGGAAGGACGGCTCGCCTGATCCACGTCTACCTCCGCTGGATCAGGAATCAGGAGCGAGGTGTTATTCCCCTCGGAGAGAGCTCCTGCATCGCTGGACTCCTGCGCCGAGTGAGTCTCTCTTCTCTTTCTATCCCCCCGGCAGTGAGGAGGGTAACGCAGCCGGTCTCCAGCCGTCTGCGGTGCTCGAATCATCGTCGGTAGTCCTTTACCTTACCCCTACGCGTCCACCCACTCCTCCGATCTCTCTCATCCGTTGAAGTGTATCAACGGACCGGGACGCGTGAGGTCCGAGTCGAGTGGCGCCTCCACTTCCTTCTTTTCCCTTCAGTCACCGCCCGCGTGGAGGCTGACTCCACTCACCCGTTAGTTAGTGCAGTCCTCGGTGGAGTGGGTGATTCCGTCGCTCTTCCTCCATCGAGATCGCTGCACTCCTTCGTAACCGTCACCTGTTAGTCTCCCTACCGACTGCCACGTCGGAGGCTGTCATTTTTCCAGGCAGTCTTCGACACCGGACTTAGTGCCGGCGGAGTCAGTAGGGTGTTAGCGCGTGGCGGTATTCCTTCTGTCGCTTTGGACTTAGTTTTCTCTTCTCTTCCTCTGTTATTCCCACTCTGTCTATCCTCCCCGTTTCGCCTCGCTGTGGCACTTAGAAATATTTGCCACAGCAACTCTGTCTCTTCTTCTGTCTCACTTAGCGTAGGACTTAGTCTTAAGAGCGATGCAGGACCGCGGTGATAGTGCGTCAGTCACCTCCTGCACTACCGAGGGGAGTAATAATCTCGCCCTGGTGACTCCCTTCCCGGCGGAGTTCCGATGCCCTGCCTGCTTCGGTGTCCCCGGGATCAGGATGAGTGGCGTGTACAAGTCCCACACGGATTTGACAAAGCACGCCCGGAAACATCATCCGGGCGTTGTATTGACGTACAAGTGTCGTGAGTGCAGCTTCACCGGCGATGGGAGGTATCCTCTCAAGGTGGAGAGGCTGCACCGCGACTTTTTACACAAATCCGACCAACAGAACAATCCGTGTGGGACTTGTACAGTTCCCGTGACAGGTTCGACCGGTTGGAGCAACACCTCTCGTCGGGGGAGTTCCGCGTTATTCGCCTCCGTAGAACCGCGCGCTGTTGCGTTAGCTGCTGCCAATTTGGCGGCCCAGTCCCCGCCCCCGCAAACGACGTGCGCCGCGACGTAGCCGCCCACCCACACCCTTTCTACGACGAGGGATTCAACGGGGACGGCAATCACCACCTGCACGACGCGGCGCACAATGGCGGCAGCGGCAACAACAACGGCAACAGCTAAAACATCTGCAACTACGACGGGGACAACAACGAGGACTACGAGGACGACGACGAAGACGACGACAACGAGACCGGTGGCTAGGGGGGGGGGGGGGCAAAGCGCGGCCCTGAAGCCGGTCCAGCACTCCCACGCTAACCATCACCATTGGGCCGACTACCAGCGCCCGGCCCGCGCCCCCGACCCCTCGCCCCACAACCAATCTACACCAAACCCAAGGGAACGCTACCGGTCAATAAGAGCGGCAGCCCGCCGCGGCGATCGGGGTCGGCTGCTCCTATGACATCGCCGCCGGCTGCAAGGGCGCCTGCTACCGGGAGGGGCTCCGATCCCTCAGCCGCTACCACAACGAGGCTCACCCCACCGGGCAGAAGAACGGCCCCCGCTACCAGGGGGTCGACTGGCACCCCTCCAGCGAGGACCCCACCCGTCAAGACCCCGCCCACCACCACCCAAGGGCGGGTGACACGGGGTACGAGGGGTGCCAGCGCCCCGGTGGAGGTGGGCAGAAGAACCACCACCACCACACGGGGGACGGTAGCGGCTCCGACCGGAGCCAGAAAAACGCCCCCGAGATTAGGAGGGACACCCACCGCCCAAACTCCATCTCCAAGGGCGGTGGCTCAAGGGAAGGATCCCTCCAGCGGCCCATCACCACCTCGGGCCGCCCAAAGGAAACCCTCGGGGGTAAGGACAGCGGCTTCGCCATCATACGCCGCCGTCACAGCGGGCACCCCTTCCTACACGTCACCTCCCTCGCCGATAGACGTCGCGCCGGAAAGGGGGCTGCGTACAGCAACCAGGGCCACCCCTACACCGCCCGGGCCATCACCACCGCCACCAAGACGCAGCCCCCCACCGAGGAAGCACCGTAGCCCCAGGACGCCGCCGACCATCCGATAATGACCCCCCAGCCTATTGTAGGAGGAGCGATGGTAGCCAGGCCGCTACCACCATCTCCAGCGGCCCCGCTCCTCCCACCCATCGAAGAGGTGGAGGTGCCACAGCCGGCCGGGGCAGCCGCAACCCCGGAATCATCACCGGAGCCGTGGCGAATCGCCGCTGGATCCCGCCGACGCCACCACCGCGGGATCCTGTTGTCGAGCTCGTCGTCCGAAGAGGAGGCGCAGCCGCTGCCGCCAGAGAAGAGGACGACGACGCCTCCTCTACCACCGCGAGAAAAGTCCCCCGCCCGGCCGCCACCGGGCAGCAGCAGCAGCAGCAACAACAACAACAGCGCCGCGCACAATAACGCGCATCGGCCTGGAGCAGGGTGCTCCGGGGCGCCCTCGGTGAGTAGCGTAACATCGTTTAGCCTTTCGCTACTCCCGAGTGTCCCACGTAGTGCCCCCGGCTCCCTTTTTACTTTGCGGGAAGGGGTAGTTTTAAATCGCGCGGGGAGGGATAATCGGAGGCCCGTCACCGTTGATGTAACCGTGAGGGTGCTCCTGCCTCCGCGACGGAGGCGACCGCACCTGCGAGAAGTCGCAGAACGACCGCACCCTCGCGTGCCTCGGGACCTCGTGAGCCCAGGCGTCCTGCGGCATCCGGGCATTCCTCTCGAAGAAGGGGCGCCATCCGGCCTTTGGTTGGGGTAGCGTTTCCTTCGGAGAGAGAGTTGCTGATCGGCATTGCGCAGAACGCTGGCTCCCTGGAGCAGCTGGAGGATGTTGCGAGGGAAATCGCAGCATACCTGCAGGGCTTCAGAGTCGGGGGACCGACCACGAGAGGGGTCGGGACGGATAGGCCCCAACGGCTTGCGAGAGCTAGGGGCGTGTCGGGCGACCAAGCGGCTCGCGGTTCGAACGGTCACCGCGATCGTCCTGTGTTGGCAGGTGGACCAACGCGGGGAGACCAGGTAAGGGAGGCTACGCGGATACAACGGCTCTTCAGGCAGAACCGCCGGCGTGCTGTTCAGGAGGTGCTCATGGGCCCGTACTTGCACTGCAAAGTGCCTAAGGACAGGGTACATGAGTACTTTCTCAACATGTACTTACCGGCGGGGAACCTGGGAGCTAGGCCTCCCCCGCCTTCCATCGAGGCTCCAGACGAGGCCAGCAATGTGGCCTTGGTGAAGCTCTTAAAAATGAGTGAGGTAGATCGTCGGATCAGGCGTATGACAAACTCTGCGCCCGGTCCCGACGGTCTAACTTACAATGATCTAAAAAGGGCAGATCCGGGGTCACATTTGCTGACCTCTTTGTTCAATTTGTGTCCTCGTCTGGAGTCGGTCCCCTCGTGTTGGAAAATTTCCAACACTGTGCTTGTGCACAAAAAGGGCGATCGCCACGACCTGTCAAAACTGGCGACCGCTGGCCATATCTGACACGACCCCGAAGCTCTCCGCCGCTGTTCTGGCTGACCGTCTCGTCGCGTGGTCGGTCCAGAACAAGCGCCTAAGTCCCGCGCAAAAGGGCTTCTTGCCGTACGAGGGGTGTTATGAACATAACTTCGTGTTGCAGGGGGCCCTTACAGACGCTCGCAGGTGGGGGCGTCAGGCAGTGGTGGCGTGGTTGGACCTGGCGAACGCGTTCGGCTCGGTCCCCCACGCCTCCATCTACCAATCCTTCGTGGAGGCCGGGGTTCCGTCTACTCTTCAGAATATTCTGAAGAGTATGTACCACGGTTGCACCACACGGGTGCTGAAAGCCGACGGGTTTACCGACCCCGTTCCGATCCTCTCCGGGGTGCGCCTGGGCTGTCTGATGAGCCCTGTGGCGTTTAACCTCGCCCTGGAACCGGTGCTGCGCGCAGCTACTGGGACCTCGGCGGGTTACACGCTGCACGGCCATCGGCACAGTGTCCTGGCGTACGCGGACGATCTCGCGTTGATCGCCGACACCCCGGAGGGTATGGAAACGCTGCTAAAGGCAGTGGGTGCTGCGGCGAGTGGCATCGGATTGCAGTTTAATCCCGCAAAATGCGCGACCCTCCACCATCGTGGTAGGGGGCCGCGCGAGATCCGTCCACTCGCTTCACCATCCAGGGTCAGGAAATGCGCGCCCTGGCAGCCGGTAAGACCTACGAACACCTGGGCGTTCCCACAAGGTTTCAGGTCCGTTAAACCCCACTGTTGACGATCGAAGAGCTGGTCCAGGACCTGCAGGCCGTCGACCGTTCCCTCTTGGCCCCGTGGCAGAAGGCCGAGACCGTGGCAGCTTTTATACTGCCACGCCTCGACTTCTACCTGCGGGGAGCCCACGCGGAGAAACGTCCCTTAATTACTGTCGACAAAGAGATTCGACGTATGGCCAAGTCCTGGCTCAACCTCCCGCAGCGGGCCAGCGCGGAAGTAGTCTACCTCCCACCTAGTAGGGGGGGATATGGACTGCTTCCGCTTGCTGACATGGCCGACGTCCTGACCATCGCTCATGCGTTCCGTCTTTTGACGGCGGATGATGCGGTGGTCAGGGAGTTGAACTGGAACTCGCTGCGCGAGGCTGTAGCCAGGAAAATCGGCCATACCAACCCGTCGAACAATGACCTGGCCGAGTACCTCTCTGGTTCGCTGAAGGGGTACTTCGCCAGGGACGGGGGGGACATTTCTTCGCTGTGGTCGAGGGCACGGAACGCGGCACGCAGGAGTCGGGACCTGCTCGGATTGCGTTGGCAGTGGAGCGAGGAGAGATCTGAGCTCGCGATTACGCTCAGTGGTTCTCGCGATCGGGAGACCATTGTCCCGCCCGTGGCGAGGGTCCAGATGATTCGCCGATTGCGGATGGCAGTGGTAGAATATTACCACCTACGCCTTCAGCGTAAGAAGGACCAGGGGAAGGTATTCGGGGTGTCGTCGCGGAGTGGTGCTTCAAACCACTTCCTCCGCGGCGGCAACTTCACCCGCTTCGCCGATTGGCGCTTCATTCACCGAGCTCGCCTTGACGTCTTGCCTCTTAACGGGGCAAGACGCTGGGGTGAGGGTGATAAGCGTTGCCGGCGCTGTGGGGCGGAGCTCGAATCCCTTCCCCGCGTCCTTTGCCACTGTCGTCTGCATTCGGCGGCCTGGCAACTTCGCCACGATGCGGTGGTTTCCCGCATCGCTAAGGCCTGCCGGCTCCCAGGGGAATTAAGGGTTAACCGGACGGTCGAGGGCATTGACGGGCATCTGGGGGCTCTTAGGCCTGACATCGTTGTCAGGCACGAGCCCTCAAGGAGCATCGTCATCGTCGATGTTACCGTGCCCTTCGAGGACGAATATATTTCATTCGAGGAGGCCAGGGCGCGAAAGATACAGAAGTAAAAGCCCCTGGCCGACGTTCTCGGAGGGCGCGGTTATCGGGTGGCGGTCTCCGCGATCGTCGTCGGTGCCCTCGGCTCCTGGGATCCGGCCAATGAGTCTGTGTTGAAGATTTTGCGTATCGGTAATCGGTACGCATCTCTGATGCGCCGGCTCATTGTGTCGGATATTGTCCGGTGGAGCCGGAATATCTACGTGGAGCACGTCTCGGGAGTTCGCCAGTATCGCGAGGCCCTCACTGAGGATGTCCCGGCCCCTGATCCAGGCCGACCCATTTAAGAACTGCGGGGGTCAACTCCCCCGACTTAGGTAGAGGAGCAGCAGACGGAGGCAGCGATAGGGTAAGTACAAAAGTTGATACCTAACCATTAACCAAGTGTCTGTAAGCTATATTTTATTATTTTAATAACTATGGAATTTTAACTAACAACCTATACTTATGCACTTTGCTTTTAATATTTTCAACTATCCCTCTTAATCTTTTAACTATCTATTTTAATTCTTGCTTCTCTCTTTTTTATGCTATCTATTATTATTTGTTTTAATTAAACTACTACTTTTCTTCTGTTTTATTTATCGACTTTTGACATTACTTAACCGCTTTTTATCAATCTTTAGTTTTCTTATTTTACTAGTGATGGGAAACTGGTTCTTTTTAATCTATCAACTTTCGTACTCTTTCTATTCATTTCATATTATGGCACAGTTATCTTTCCACAGCTGTAACAGCCAGGTGTTTGCCAATTTATTTATCTATTTATTATTATTTACTTATATATTGTTTTAACTATTTACATATTTATTTATCCACCTATTTGTCCATTGTTTTAGCTATTTATATATTTCTTTATTTATGTATTTATTTATTTATTTATTTGTCTATTTATTTAACTATCTATTTATTTATTTATTTATTTATTTATGTATTTGTCTATTTATTTAACTATCTATTTATTTATTTATTTATTTATTTATGTATTTGTCTATTTATTTAACTATCTATTTATTTATTTATTTATTTATTTATTTATGTATTTGTCTATTTATTTAAGTATCTATTTATTTATTTAATTATTTATTTATTTATTTGTCTATTTATTTAACTATATATCTATTTATTCATTCATTCATTCATTCATTCATTCATTCATTCATTCATTCATTCATTCATTCATTCATTCATTCATTCATTCATTCATTCATTCATTCATTCATTCATTCATTCATTCATTCATTCATTCATTCATTCATTCATTCATTCATTCATTCATTCATTCATTCATTCATTCATTCATTCATTCATTCATTCATTCATTCATTCATTCATTCATTCATTCATTCATTCATTCATTCATTCATTCATTCATTCATTCATTCATTCATTCATTCATTCATTCATTCATTCATTCATTCATTCATTCATTCATTCATTCATTCATTCATTCATTCATTCATTCATTCATTCATTCATTCATTCATTCATTCATTCATTCATTCATTCATTCATTCATTCATTCATTCATTCATTCATTCATTCATTCATTCATTCATTCATTCATTCATTCATTCATTCATTCATTCATTCATTCATTCATTCATTCATTCATTCATTCATTCATTCATTCATTCATTCATTCATTCATTCATTCATTCATTCATTCATTCATTCATTCATTCATTCATTCATTCATTCATTCATTCATTCATTCATTCATTCATTCATTCATTCATTCATTCATTCATTCATTCATTCATTCATTCATTCATTCATTCATTCATTCATTCATTCATTCATTCATTCATTCATTCATTCATTCATTCATTCATTCATTCATTCATTCATTCATTCATTCATTCATTCATTCATTCATTCATTCATTCATTCATTCATTCATTCATTCATTCATTCATTCATTCATTCATTCATTCATTCATTCATTCATTCATTCATTCATTCATTCATTCATTCATTCATTCATTCATTCATTCATTCATTCATTCATTCATTCATTCATTCATTCATTCATTCATTCATTCATTCATTCATTCATTCATTCATTCATTCATTCATTCATTCATTCATTCATTCATTCATTCATTCATTCATTCATTCATTCATTCATTCATTCATTCATTCATTCATTCATTCATTCATTCATTCATTCATTCATTCATTCATTCATTCATTCATTCATTCATTCATTCATTCATTCATTCATTCATTCATTCATTCATTCATTCATTCATTCATTCATTCATTCATTCATTCATTCATTCATTCATTCATTCATTCATTCATTCATTCATTCATTCATTCATTCATTCATTCATTCATTCATTCATTCATTCATTCATTCATTCATTCATTCATTCATTCATTCATTCATTCATTCATTCATTCATTCATTCATTCATTCATTCATTCATTCATTCATTCATTCATTCATTCATTCATTCATTCATTCATTCATTCATTCATTCATTCATTCATTCATTCATTCATTCATTCATTCATTCATTCATTCATTCATTCATTCATTCATTCATTCATTCATTCATTCATTCATTCATTCATTCATTCATTCATTCATTCATTCATTCATTCATTCATTCATTCATTCATTCATTCATTCATTCATTCATTCATTCATTCATTCATTCATTCATTCATTCATTCATTCATTCATTCATTCATTCATTCATTCATTCATTCATTCATTCATTCATTCATTCATTCATTCATTCATTCATTCATTCATTCATTCATTCATTCATTCATTCATTCATTCATTCATTCATTCATTCATTCATTCATTCATTCATTCATTCATTCATTCATTCATTCATTCATTCATTCATTCATTCATTCATTCATTCATTCATTCATTCATTCATTCATTCATTCATTCATTCATTCATTCATTCATTCATTCATTCATTCATTCATTCATTCATTCATTCATTCATTCATTCATTCATTCATTCATTCATTCATTCATTCATTCATTCATTCATTCATTCATTCATTCATTCATTCATTCATTCATTCATTCATTCATTCATTCATTCATTCATTCATTCATTCATTCATTCATTCATTCATTCATTCATTCATTCATTCATTCATTCATTCATTCATTCATTCATTCATTCATTCATTCATTCATTCATTCATTCATTCATTCATTCATTCATTCATTCATTCATTCATTCATTCATTCATTCATTCATTCATTCATTCATTCATTCATTCATTCATTCATTCATTCATTCATTCATTCATTCATTCATTCATTCATTCATTCATTCATTCATTCATTCATTCATTCATTCATTCATTCATTCATTCATTCATTCATTCATTCATTCATTCATTCATTCATTCATTCATTCATTCATTCATTCATTCATTCATTCATTCATTCATTCATTCATTCATTCATTCATTCATTCATTCATTCATTCATTCATTCATTCATTCATTCATTCATTCATTCATTCATTCATTCATTCATTCATTCATTCATTCATTCATTCATTCATTCATTCATTCATTCATTCATTCATTCATTCATTCATTCATTCATTCATTCATTCATTCATTCATTCATTCATTCATTCATTCATTCATTCATTCATTCATTCATTCATTCATTCATTCATTCATTCATTCATTCATTCATTCATTCATTCATTCATTCATTCATTCATTCATTCATTCATTCATTCATTCATTCATTCATTCATTCATTCATTCATTCATTCATTCATTCATTCATTCATTCATTCATTCATTCATTCATTCATTCATTCATTCATTCATTCATTCATTCATTCATTCATTCATTCATTCATTCATTCATTCATTCATTCATTCATTCATTCATTCATTCATTCATTCATTCATTCATTCATTCATTCATTCATTCATTCATTCATTCATTCATTCATTCATTCATTCATTCATTCATTCATTCATTCATTCATTCATTCATTCATTCATTCATTCATTCATTCATTCATTCATTCATTCATTCATTCATTCATTCATTCATTCATTCATTCATTCATTCATTCATTCATTCATTCATTCATTCATTCATTCATTCATTCATTCATTCATTCATTCATTCATTCATTCATTCATTCATTCATTCATTCATTCATTCATTCATTCATTCATTCATTCATTCATTCATTCATTCATTCATTCATTCATTCATTCATTCATTCATTCATTCATTCATTCATTCATTCATTCATTCATTCATTCATTCATTCATTCATTCATTCATTCATTCATTCATTCATTCATTCATTCATTCATTCATTCATTCATTCATTCATTCATTCATTCATTCATTCATTCATTCATTCATTCATTCATTCATTCATTCATTCATTCATTCATTCATTCATTCATTCATTCATTCATTCATTCATTCATTCATTCATTCATTCATTCATTCATTCATTCATTCATTCATTCATTCATTCATTCATTCATTCATTCATTCATTCATTCATTCATTCATTCATTCATTCATTCATTCATTCATTCATTCATTCATTCATTCATTCATTCATTCATTCATTCATTCATTCATTCATTCATTCATTCATTCATTCATTCATTCATTCATTCATTCATTCATTCATTCATTCATTCATTCATTCATTCATTCATTCATTCATTCATTCATTCATTCATTCATTCATTCATTCATTCATTCATTCATTCATTCATTCATTCATTCATTCATTCATTCATTCATTCATTCATTCATTCATTCATTCATTCATTCATTCATTCATTCATTCATTCATTCATTCATTCATTCATTCATTCATTCATTCATTCATTCATTCATTCATTCATTCATTCATTCATTCATTCATTCATTCATTCATTCATTCATTCATTCATTCATTCATTCATTCATTCATTCATTCATTCATTCATTCATTCATTCATTCATTCATTCATTCATTCATTCATTCATTCATTCATTCATTCATTCATTCATTCATTCATTCATTCATTCATTCATTCATTCATTCATTCATTCATTCATTCATTCATTCATTCATTCATTCATTCATTCATTCATTCATTCATTCATTCATTCATTCATTCATTCATTCATTCATTCATTCATTCATTCATTCATTCATTCATTCATTCATTCATTCATTCATTCATTCATTCATTCATTCATTCATTCATTCATTCATTCATTCATTCATTCATTCATTCATTCATTCATTCATTCATTCATTCATTCATTCATTCATTCATTCATTCATTCATTCATTCATTCATTCATTCATTCATTCATTCATTCATTCATTCATTCATTCATTCATTCATTCATTCATTCATTCATTCATTCATTCATTCATTCATTCATTCATTCATTCATTCATTCATTCATTCATTCATTCATTCATTCATTCATTCATTCATTCATTCATTCATTCATTCATTCATTCATTCATTCATTCATTCATTCATTCATTCATTCATTCATTCATTCATTCATTCATTCATTCATTCATTCATTCATTCATTCATTCATTCATTCATTCATTCATTCATTCATTCATTCATTCATTCATTCATTCATTCATTCATTCATTCATTCATTCATTCATTCATTCATTCATTCATTCATTCATTCATTCATTCATTCATTCATTCATTCATTCATTCATTCATTCATTCATTCATTCATTCATTCATTCATTCATTCATTCATTCATTCATTCATTCATTCATTCATTCATTCATTCATTCATTCATTCATTCATTCATTCATTCATTCATTCATTCATTCATTCATTCATTCATTCATTCATTCATTCATTCATTCATTCATTCATTCATTCATTCATTCATTCATTCATTCATTCATTCATTCATTCATTCATTCATTCATTCATTCATTCATTCATTCATTCATTCATTCATTCATTCATTCATTCATTCATTCATTCATTCATTCATTCATTCATTCATTCATTCATTCATTCATTCATTCATTCATTCATTCATTCATTCATTCATTCATTCATTCATTCATTCATTCATTCATTCATTCATTCATTCATTCATTCATTCATTCATTCATTCATTCATTCATTCATTCATTCATTCATTCATTCATTCATTCATTCATTCATTCATTCATTCATTCATTCATTCATTCATTCATTCATTCATTCATTCATTCATTCATTCATTCATTCATTCATTCATTCATTCATTCATTCATTCATTCATTCATTCATTCATTCATTCATTCATTCATTCATTCATTCATTCATTCATTCATTCATTCATTCATTCATTCATTCATTCATTCATTCATTCATTCATTCATTCATTCATTCATTCATTCATTCATTCATTCATTCATTCATTCATTCATTCATTCATTCATTCATTCATTCATTCATTCATTCATTCATTCATTCATTCATTCATTCATTCATTCATTCATTCATTCATTCATTCATTCATTCATTCATTCATTCATTCATTCATTCATTCATTCATTCATTCATTCATTCATTCATTCATTCATTCATTCATTCATTCATTCATTCATTCATTCATTCATTCATTCATTCATTCATTCATTCATTCATTCATTCATTCATTCATTCATTCATTCATTCATTCATTCATTCATTCATTCATTCATTCATTCATTCATTCATTCATTCATTCATTCATTCATTCATTCATTCATTCATTCATTCATTCATTCATTCATTCATTCATTCATTCATTCATTCATTCATTCATTCATTCATTCATTCATTCATTCATTCATTCATTCATTCATTCATTCATTCATTCATTCATTCATTCATTCATTCATTCATTCATTCATTCATTCATTCATTCATTCATTCATTCATTCATTCATTCATTCATTCATTCATTCATTCATTCATTCATTCATTCATTCATTCATTCATTCATTCATTCATTCATTCATTCATTCATTCATTCATTCATTCATTCATTCATTCATTCATTCATTCATTCATTCATTCATTCATTCATTCATTCATTCATTCATTCATTCATTCATTCATTCATTCATTCATTCATTCATTCATTCATTCATTCATTCATTCATTCATTCATTCATTCATTCATTCATTCATTCATTCATTCATTCATTCATTCATTCATTCATTCATTCATTCATTCATTCATTCATTCATTCATTCATTCATTCATTCATTCATTCATTCATTCATTCATTCATTCATTCATTCATTCATTCATTCATTCATTCATTCATTCATTCATTCATTCATTCATTCATTCATTCATTCATTCATTCATTCATTCATTCATTCATTCATTCATTCATTCATTCATTCATTCATTCATTCATTCATTCATTCATTCATTCATTCATTCATTCATTCATTCATTCATTCATTCATTCATTCATTCATTCATTCATTCATTCATTCATTCATTCATTCATTCATTCATTCATTCATTCATTCATTCATTCATTCATTCATTCATTCATTCATTCATTCATTCATTCATTCATTCATTCATTCATTCATTCATTCATTCATTCATTCATTCATTCATTCATTCATTCATTCATTCATTCATTCATTCATTCATTCATTCATTCATTCATTCATTCATTCATTCATTCATTCATTCATTCATTCATTCATTCATTCATTCATTCATTCATTCATTCATTCATTCATTCATTCATTCATTCATTCATTCATTCATTCATTCATTCATTCATTCATTCATTCATTCATTCATTCATTCATTCATTCATTCATTCATTCATTCATTCATTCATTCATTCATTCATTCATTCATTCATTCATTCATTCATTCATTCATTCATTCATTCATTCATTCATTCATTCATTCATTCATTCATTCATTCATTCATTCATTCATTCATTCATTCATTCATTCATTCATTCATTCATTCATTCATTCATTCATTCATTCATTCATTCATTCATTCATTCATTCATTCATTCATTCATTCATTCATTCATTCATTCATTCATTCATTCATTCATTCATTCATTCATTCATTCATTCATTCATTCATTCATTCATTCATTCATTCATTCATTCATTCATTCATTCATTCATTCATTCATTCATTCATTCATTCATTCATTCATTCATTCATTCATTCATTCATTCATTCATTCATTCATTCATTCATTCATTCATTCATTCATTCATTCATTCATTCATTCATTCATTCATTCATTCATTCATTCATTCATTCATTCATTCATTCATTCATTCATTCATTCATTCATTCATTCATTCATTCATTCATTCATTCATTCATTCATTCATTCATTCATTCATTCATTCATTCATTCATTCATTCATTCATTCATTCATTCATTCATTCATTCATTCATTCATTCATTCATTCATTCATTCATTCATTCATTCATTCATTCATTCATTCATTCATTCATTCATTCATTCATTCATTCATTCATTCATTCATTCATTCATTCATTCATTCATTCATTCATTCATTCATTCATTCATTCATTCATTCATTCATTCATTCATTCATTCATTCATTCATTCATTCATTCATTCATTCATTCATTCATTCATTCATTCATTCATTCATTCATTCATTCATTCATTCATTCATTCATTCATTCATTCATTCATTCATTCATTCATTCATTCATTCATTCATTCATTCATTCATTCATTCATTCATTCATTCATTCATTCATTCATTCATTCATTCATTCATTCATTCATTCATTCATTCATTCATTCATTCATTCATTCATTCATTCATTCATTCATTCATTCATTCATTCATTCATTCATTCATTCATTCATTCATTCATTCATTCATTCATTCATTCATTCATTCATTCATTCATTCATTCATTCATTCATTCATTCATTCATTCATTCATTCATTCATTCATTCATTCATTCATTCATTCATTCATTCATTCATTCATTCATTCATTCATTCATTCATTCATTCATTCATTCATTCATTCATTCATTCATTCATTCATTCATTCATTCATTCATTCATTCATTCATTCATTCATTCATTCATTCATTCATTCATTCATTCATTCATTCATTCATTCATTCATTCATTCATTCATTCATTCATTCATTCATTCATTCATTCATTCATTCATTCATTCATTCATTCATTCATTCATTCATTCATTCATTCATTCATTCATTCATTCATTCATTCATTCATTCATTCATTCATTCATTCATTCATTCATTCATTCATTCATTCATTCATTCATTCATTCATTCATTCATTCATTCATTCATTCATTCATTCATTCATTCATTCATTCATTCATTCATTCATTCATTCATTCATTCATTCATTCATTCATTCATTCATTCATTCATTCATTCATTCATTCATTCATTCATTCATTCATTCATTCATTCATTCATTCATTCATTCATTCATTCATTCATTCATTCATTCATTCATTCATTCATTCATTCATTCATTCATTCATTCATTCATTCATTCATTCATTCATTCATTCATTCATTCATTCATTCATTCATTCATTCATTCATTCATTCATTCATTCATTCATTCATTCATTCATTCATTCATTCATTCATTCATTCATTCATTCATTCATTCATTCATTCATTCATTCATTCATTCATTCATTCATTCATTCATTCATTCATTCATTCATTCATTCATTCATTCATTCATTCATTCATTCATTCATTCATTCATTCATTCATTCATTCATTCATTCATTCATTCATTCATTCATTCATTCATTCATTCATTCATTCATTCATTCATTCATTCATTCATTCATTCATTCATTCATTCATTCATTCATTCATTCATTCATTCATTCATTCATTCATTCATTCATTCATTCATTCATTCATTCATTCATTCATTCATTCATTCATTCATTCATTCATTCATTCATTCATTCATTCATTCATTCATTCATTCATTCATTCATTCATTCATTCATTCATTCATTCATTCATTCATTCATTCATTCATTCATTCATTCATTCATTCATTCATTCATTCATTCATTCATTCATTCATTCATTCATTCATTCATTCATTCATTCATTCATTCATTCATTCATTCATTCATTCATTCATTCATTCATTCATTCATTCATTCATTCATTCATTCATTCATTCATTCATTCATTCATTCATTCATTCATTCATTCATTCATTCATTCATTCATTCATTCATTCATTCATTCATTCATTCATTCATTCATTCATTCATTCATTCATTCATTCATTCATTCATTCATTCATTCATTCATTCATTCATTCATTCATTCATTCATTCATTCATTCATTCATTCATTCATTCATTCATTCATTCATTCATTCATTCATTCATTCATTCATTCATTCATTCATTCATTCATTCATTCATTCATTCATTCATTCATTCATTCATTCATTCATTCATTCATTCATTCATTCATTCATTCATTCATTCATTCATTCATTCATTCATTCATTCATTCATTCATTCATTCATTCATTCATTCATTCATTCATTCATTCATTCATTCATTCATTCATTCATTCATTCATTCATTCATTCATTCATTCATTCATTCATTCATTCATTCATTCATTCATTCATTCATTCATTCATTCATTCATTCATTCATTCATTCATTCATTCATTCATTCATTCATTCATTCATTCATTCATTCATTCATTCATTCATTCATTCATTCATTCATTCATTCATTCATTCATTCATTCATTCATTCATTCATTCATTCATTCATTCATTCATTCATTCATTCATTCATTCATTCATTCATTCATTCATTCATTCATTCATTCATTCATTCATTCATTCATTCATTCATTCATTCATTCATTCATTCATTCATTCATTCATTCATTCATTCATTCATTCATTCATTCATTCATTCATTCATTCATTCATTCATTCATTCATTCATTCATTCATTCATTCATTCATTCATTCATTCATTCATTCATTCATTCATTCATTCATTCATTCATTCATTCATTCATTCATTCATTCATTCATTCATTCATTCATTCATTCATTCATTCATTCATTCATTCATTCATTCATTCATTCATTCATTCATTCATTCATTCATTCATTCATTCATTCATTCATTCATTCATTCATTCATTCATTCATTCATTCATTCATTCATTCATTCATTCATTCATTCATTCATTCATTCATTCATTCATTCATTCATTCATTCATTCATTCATTCATTCATTCATTCATTCATTCATTCATTCATTCATTCATTCATTCATTCATTCATTCATTCATTCATTCATTCATTCATTCATTCATTCATTCATTCATTCATTCATTCATTCATTCATTCATTCATTCATTCATTCATTCATTCATTCATTCATTCATTCATTCATTCATTCATTCATTCATTCATTCATTCATTCATTCATTCATTCATTCATTCATTCATTCATTCATTCATTCATTCATTCATTCATTCATTCATTCATTCATTCATTCATTCATTCATTCATTCATTCATTCATTCATTCATTCATTCATTCATTCATTCATTCATTCATTCATTCATTCATTCATTCATTCATTCATTCATTCATTCATTCATTCATTCATTCATTCATTCATTCATTCATTCATTCATTCATTCATTCATTCATTCATTCATTCATTCATTCATTCATTCATTCATTCATTCATTCATTCATTCATTCATTCATTCATTCATTCATTCATTCATTCATTCATTCATTCATTCATTCATTCATTCATTCATTCATTCATTCATTCATTCATTCATTCATTCATTCATTCATTCATTCATTCATTCATTCATTCATTCATTCATTCATTCATTCATTCATTCATTCATTCATTCATTCATTCATTCATTCATTCATTCATTCATTCATTCATTCATTCATTCATTCATTCATTCATTCATTCATTCATTCATTCATTCATTCATTCATTCATTCATTCATTCATTCATTCATTCATTCATTCATTCATTCATTCATTCATTCATTCATTCATTCATTCATTCATTCATTCATTCATTCATTCATTCATTCATTCATTCATTCATTCATTCATTCATTCATTCATTCATTCATTCATTCATTCATTCATTCATTCATTCATTCATTCATTCATTCATTCATTCATTCATTCATTCATTCATTCATTCATTCATTCATTCATTCATTCATTCATTCATTCATTCATTCATTCATTCATTCATTCATTCATTCATTCATTCATTCATTCATTCATTCATTCATTCATTCATTCATTCATTCATTCATTCATTCATTCATTCATTCATTCATTCATTCATTCATTCATTCATTCATTCATTCATTCATTCATTCATTCATTCATTCATTCATTCATTCATTCATTCATTCATTCATTCATTCATTCATTCATTCATTCATTCATTCATTCATTCATTCATTCATTCATTCATTCATTCATTCATTCATTCATTCATTCATTCATTCATTCATTCATTCATTCATTCATTCATTCATTCATTCATTCATTCATTCATTCATTCATTCATTCATTCATTCATTCATTCATTCATTCATTCATTCATTCATTCATTCATTCATTCATTCATTCATTCATTCATTCATTCATTCATTCATTCATTCATTCATTCATTCATTCATTCATTCATTCATTCATTCATTCATTCATTCATTCATTCATTCATTCATTCATTCATTCATTCATTCATTCATTCATTCATTCATTCATTCATTCATTCATTCATTCATTCATTCATTCATTCATTCATTCATTCATTCATTCATTCATTCATTCATTCATTCATTCATTCATTCATTCATTCATTCATTCATTCATTCATTCATTCATTCATTCATTCATTCATTCATTCATTCATTCATTCATTCATTCATTCATTCATTCATTCATTCATTCATTCATTCATTCATTCATTCATTCATTCATTCATTCATTCATTCATTCATTCATTCATTCATTCATTCATTCATTCATTCATTCATTCATTCATTCATTCATTCATTCATTCATTCATTCATTCATTCATTCATTCATTCATTCATTCATTCATTCATTCATTCATTCATTCATTCATTCATTCATTCATTCATTCATTCATTCATTCATTCATTCATTCATTCATTCATTCATTCATTCATTCATTCATTCATTCATTCATTCATTCATTCATTCATTCATTCATTCATTCATTCATTCATTCATTCATTCATTCATTCATTCATTCATTCATTCATTCATTCATTCATTCATTCATTCATTCATTCATTCATTCATTCATTCATTCATTCATTCATTCATTCATTCATTCATTCATTCATTCATTCATTCATTCATTCATTCATTCATTCATTCATTCATTCATTCATTCATTCATTCATTCATTCATTCATTCATTCATTCAGTCTTTTATTGATTTATTTATTTATTTATTTATTTATTTATTTATTTATCTATCTATTTATTTATTTATTTATTTATCTATATATCTGTTTATTTTTATTTATTTACTTATTTATTTATTTTGTTATTTGCTTATTTATTTATTTGCTCTTTTATTTATTTATCTATGAACCTGCACTAACGCGCATGCGCCCCAGTTTAACCAAAATATTGTCACTAAAAGTTTGCGAATCGTATATATTTATTTATATTTTATAATATATTTTGTGACTACTTAATTTATGTATTAATACTTTTCTTTTTATTTTTGTCTTGTTTTTGTATTATTTCTTTAAGTTATATTATTCTGCTTTGCGTTAGTTTCTACGGCGAAGGCTCGGGCATCTTAATGACCGGAAACTGGCTAAGGAATTATAATTTGTGTACATACTCTACCCAGAGTGTACATACCTATCCCTCGATCTTATTTATTTATCATTTTTTATCTTTCTTTTTATTTATTTATTTATTTATTTATTAATTAATTAATTTATTTATTTATTTATTTATTTATTTATTTATGTTATTTCTATTGTATTCGCTAATCTTAATCTATATGTATCTATTTATTTATTTATTATTTTAACGTATTCTTTTATTTTAATTTATGTTTAATTGCCTACTCAGCTATCTACTTGTATGTATCTATATGCGATATAGCCAAGGCCGCAACTAGGCGGTTCTAGATAACTTTTATCATAACTAAAATTAATATATCAATTAGCCATCGCCATAAAGGCGCTACTATGTATCCACCCCCGGCCGAAGCATGTAAGGCCGGGGGAACATGTTTTGAAATAAACGCCTCATAACACACATACAGATCGCTTCTCGGCCTTATGGCTAAGACAAAAATGTACTGGTATAAACCACATCGAGATCGCTTCTCGGCCTTATGGCTAAGATCAAGTTGTACTTGCATAACACACATCCAGATCGCTTCACTGGTTTATGGCTAAGGTCAAAGTATACTCGCATAACAGAAATCCAGATCGCTTCTCGGCCTTATGGCTAAAATCAAAGTGTGATCGAATAACCCAAATCTAGATCGATTCTCGGCCTTATGATTAAGATCAAAGTGTACTCGCATAACACACATCCAGACCGCTTCTCGGCCTTATGGCTAAGATCAAAGTGTACTCACATGACACACATCCAGATCGCTTCTCGGCCTTATGGAAAAGATCAAAGTGTACTCGAATAACCAAAATCCAGGTCGCTTCTCGGCCTTATGGCTAAGATCAAATTGTACTCGAAAAACCCAAATCCAGATCGGTTCTCGGTCTTATGGTTACGATCAATGCGTACTGGCATAACGCACATCCAGGCATCTTCTCGGCCTTATGGGTAAGATGAAAGCGTACTCTCATGACACACATCCAGATCGCCTCTCATAAAAAGAATACCACTAATAATACTATGAAAACAATATACGATTATATAAAACTATTTAAAGCTATACAAATCTATTAAAACCATATTTTAATTATATAATACTACATAAAACAATATCAATATATATAAAACTATATAAAACTCTATAAAGCTAAAATAAAACTTTATAAATCGATTAACTTATATAAAACAGTATAAAACAACATAAATCAATGTAAAGCTGTATAAAACTATATAAAACTGTAAAAACCTATATAAAACGTTTTAAAGCCATATAAAACTATATGGAACCAATAGAAATGTATAAACAAAAATACAACAATATAAAACTATATAAAATTATTTAAAACTACATAGAACTATATAAAACTATATAAAACAATATAAAACAATATAAAACTATATTAAACTATATAAAACTATACAAAACTATATAAAATTATATAGAGTTATATAAAACTATATAAAGCTTTGTAAAACTAATAAAAGTATATAAAAGTATGTAAACCTATGTAAATCTATATAAAAATATATGAAACTATATAAAACTATATCAAACTAATGAAACTAATAAAACTATATGAAACTATATATATCTATATGAAACTATATAAAACTATGGAAAACTATACAAAACTATATAAAATTACTAAAACTATATAAAACTATATAAAACGATATAAAACTGTATAAAACTATGTAAAACTACATAAAGCTAAATAAAACTATATAAAACTATATATAACTATACAAAACTATATAAAATTACTAAAACTATATAAAACTATATAAAACGATATAAAACTGTATAAAACTATGTAAAACTACATAAAACTAAATAAAACTATACAAAACTATATAAAACCATATAAAAATATATTAAACTATATAAAACTATATAAAACTAATAAAACTATATAAAAATACATAAAACTATATAAAACTATATAAAACTATATAAAACTATGTAAAACTATATAATCTTAGTAAAACTATATAATATTATATGAAGCTATATATAACTATATAAAACTATGTAAACCTAATAGAACTATATGAAACTATACAAAACTATATAAAACCACTAAAACTACTAAAACTACTAAAACTTTATAAAACTATATAAAACTATATAAAACTATATAAAACTATATAAATCTAAATAATTCTATGTAAAACTATGTAAAACTATGTAAAACTATGTAAAACAACATAAAACTATGTAAAACTATATAAAACAAACAGTACTATATAAAACTACATAAAAATGTATAAAACTATATAGAACTATACAAAACTATATAAAACTATATAAAACTATATGAAACTATACAAAACTATATAAAACTATACAAATCTATATAAAACAGTATAAAACTATATACAACTATATAAAACTATATAGAACTATATAAAGCTATATAAAACTATGTAAAACTGTATAACTCTATATAAAACTATATATACCTATATAAAACTAAGAAAACAATATGAAACCTTATAAAACTATATAAAACTATATAAGCCTTATTAGCCATAAGGGCGAGAAGCGATCTGTATGTGCGTTATACGTGTACGCTTTGATCTTAGCCACAAGGCCGAGAAGCGATCTGGATTTGGGTTATTCGGGTACACTTTGATCTTAGCCATAAGGCCGAGAAGCGATCTGGAGATGTGTCATGCGAGTACACTTTGATCTTAGCTATGAGGCCGAGAAGCGATCAGGATTTGGGTTATTCGACTACAGTTTGATCTGAGCCATAAGACCGTGAAGCGACCTGGACGTGTGATATGCGAGTACACTTTGATCCTAGCCACAAGGCCGAGAAGCGATCTGGATGTGTGCTATGCGAGTACACTTTGATCTTGGTCATAAGGCCGAGAAGCGACCTGGATGTGTGTTATGCGAGTACACTTTGATCTTAGCCATACGGTCGAGCAGCGACCTGGATTTGGGATATTCGTGTACACTTTGATCTTAGCCGTAAGGCCGAGAAGCGATTTGGATGTGTGTTATGCGTGTACACATTGACCTTAGCGATAAGGCAGTGAAGCGAGCTGGATCTGGGTTATTCGAGTACACTTTGATGTTAGCAATAAGGCCGAGAAGCCGTCTGGATATGTGTTAAGCGAGTACACTTTGATCTTAGCCTTAAGGCCGAGAAGCGATCTGGATTTGGGTTATTCAAGTACACTTTGAACTGAGACGTTAGGCCGAGAAGCGATCTGGATGTGTGTTATGCAAGTACACTTTGATCTTAGCCATAACGCCGAGAAGCGATCTGGATGTGTGTTATGCGACTAAACTTCGATCTTTGCCATAATGCCGAGAGGCGATCTGGATTTGGGTTATGCTAGTACGCGTTCATATTAGCCGTAAGTCCCGGCAGGCGATCTGGATCCGTGTTATGCGAGCACACGTAGATATTAAACATAATGCCGAGAAGAGATCTGGAACTGTGTTTTGCGAGTTTTCTATAATTTTATACAGTTTTATACAGTATTGTATAGTATATTAAGGTTCTATGTTATTTTATACAGTTTTAAGTAGTATTATACATGTTTCTATAGTATTATGTAGTTTTAGGCGGTTTTACATTGTCTTGTATTCCTTTTTATTGTATGTCACCTTTTACATTGTGCTATGCAGTTATATATATTATTGTGAAGTTTTGTGTGGTTTTATATAGTTTTATATAGTTCTGTTAATTTTAAAACAGTTTTGTATTATTTTATACAGTTTCAATTAGATTTATATAATTCTATTAGTTCTATACAGTTTTATACAGTTTTGTATTATTTAATACAGTTTTAATTAGTTATATGTATTTCTATTAGTTTTATATAGTTTTATATATTTTTCTATAGTTTTATCTATATTTATATACTTTTCTACAGTTGTAGATAGTTTTATGTTTTTTTAAATTGTTTCATATAGTCCTATGTAGTTTTATATAGTTTTATATAGGTTTATATAGTTTTATATAACTTTTATAGATTGATATTATTTTATGTAGTTTTATATTGTTTTATATACACTGTTATCATTTTATGTAGTTTTGTACAGTTTGATATATATTGATATTGATTTATGTAGTTTTATATAATTTTATATAAATTGATATTATTTGATGTAGTTTTATAAAGCTTCATATAGTTTTATATAGTTTAATATATATTTACATAGCTTTATATAGTTTTATATAGTTTTACATACTTTCATATAGTTTTACACAGTTTAATATAGTTTTATATAGTTTTATATCGTTTTATGTAGTGTTATACAATTTTATATAGTTTTATATAGTTTTATATAGTTTAGAAGTTTTAGTAATTTTATACAGTTTTATATACTTTCATATAGTTTTAGTTGTTTTATATAGTGTTGTATAGTTTCATACAGTTTTATATAATTTTGTATAGTTTTTTATAGTTTTCTATAGTTTTGTACAGTTTATGTAGTTTTCTATAGTTTTGTTTGTCTTATATAGATTCACATAGTTTTATATATTTTTACATAGTTTTATATAGTTTTATATAGTTTTATATAGTTTTACATAGTTTAACATAGAATAATATAGATTTATATAGTTTTATATAGTTTTATATAGTTTTATATAGTTTTATATAGGTTTATATAGTTTTATGTATTTTTATATAGTTTTGTATAGTTCCATATAGTGTTATACAGTTTTATATAGTTTTAAATAGTTTTATATAGTCTTGTATAGTTTTATATAGTTTTATGTAGTTTCATATACTTTTACATAGTTGTATATAGCTTTATATAGTTTTATTAGTTTTACACAGTTTTATATAGTTTTATATAGTTTTACACAGCTTTATATAGTTTTATTTAGTTTTACATAGTTTTATATAGTTTTATATAGCTCTAGATAGTTTTATACAGTTTTATATAGTTTTATATAGTTTTATATAGTTTTTCATGGTTTTACATAGATTTATACAGTTTTACATAGTTTTATATAGTTTTATATAGTTGTACATAGTTTAACATAGAATTATATAGATTTATATAGTTTCATATAGTTTTATATAGTTTTATATAGTTTTATATAGTTTTATATAGTTTTATATAGTTTTATATAGTTTTATATGTTTTATATAGTTTTTCATGGTTTTACATAGATTTATACAGTTTTACATATTTTTATATAGTTTTATATAGTTTTACATAGTTTTACATAGTTTTATATAGATTTAGGAGTTTTATATAGTTTTTTATAGTTTTATATAGTTTAATACAGGTTTATAGAGTTTTACATAGTTTTATTAGTTTCACATAGTTTTATATATTTTAATATCGATTTTTATATTTTTATATAGTTTTGTATAGTTTTATATAGTTTTATGTAATTTCATATACTTTTACATAGTTTTATATAGCTTTATATAGTTTTATATAGTTTTATATAGTTTTATATCGTTTTATATATTTTTATATAGTTTTGTATAGTTTTCCTTAGTTTTTTGTAGATTTACATAGTTTTATATAGTTTTGTATAGTTTTATATAGTTTTATGTAGTTTCATATACTTTCACATAGTGTTATATAGTTTATTATAGTTTTATTAGTATTACACTGTTTTATATAGTTTTATATAGCTTTACATAGCCTGTATATAGTTTTATATAGTTTTATATAGCTTTACATAGCTGTATATAGTTTTATATAGTTTTATATAGTTTATTAGTTTTACACAGTTTTTATATAGTTTTATAAGTTTTATATAGTTTTATATAACTTTACATAGATTTATATAGTTTTTATATATTTTTATATAGTTTTATATAGTTTTGTATTGTTTCATATAGTTTTATTAGTTTTATATAATTATATACAGTTCTATACAGTTTATATTGTTTTATACAGTTTAATATACTTTTTATATAGTTCTATATAGTTTTATATACTTTTATATTGTTTTAGATAGTTTTATAAAGCTATGTATAGTTTTATATAGTTATGTATAGTTTTATATAGTTTTACGTAGTTTTACATAGTTTTATCAGTTTTACATAGTTTTGTATAGATTTATATAGTTTTATATAGTTTTATATATTTTCATATAGTTTTATATGGTTTTATATCGGTTTATATAGTTTTATATAGTTTTAAATACTTTTATATAGTTTTATATAGTTTTATATAGATTTATATAGTTTTATATAGTTTTATTAGTTTTATATACTTTTATATAATTTTACATAATTTCATATAGTTTTATATAGTTTTATATATTTTTATATAGTTTTATATAGTTTTATATAGTTTTGTGTAGTTTTATATAGTTTTATGTACTTTTACATAGTTTTATATAGTTTTATATAGTTTTATTAGTTTTACACAGTTTTATATAGTTTTATATAGTTCTACATAGCTTTATATAATTTTATACAGTTTTATATAGTTTTATACGGATTTATATAGGTTTATATAGTTTTGTATAGTTTTATATAATTTTGTGTAGTGTTATTTAGTTTTGTATAGTTTTATATAGTTTTATATAGTTTTCCGTATTTTTATATAGTTTTATTAGTTTTATATGGTTCTACATAGTTTTATATAGTTTTATATAGTTGTATATAGTTTTACATAGTTTTATATAGTTTTATTTGTATTATATAGTTTTATATAATTTTACATAGATTTATATAGATGTACATAGCTTCATATAGTTTTATATAGTTTTATATAGTTTTATATAGTTTTATTTAGTTTTATTAGTTTTATATAGTTTTATATAGTATCATATAGTTTGATTAGTTTTACATAATTTTACATCCTTTTATATAGTTTTACATAGCTTTATACAGTTTTATATAGTTTGATATAGGTTTATATCGTTTTATATAGTTTTATATAATTTTATATAATTTTATATAGTTTTATATAGTTTTATATTGTTTTATATAGTTTTATATAGTTTTATTAGTTTTATATAGTTATATGTAGTTTTACTAGTCTAGTTTTATTAGTCTTATATAGTTTTACGTAGTTATATAGTTTTACATAGTTTTATATAGATTTATTAGTTTTCTATAGTTTTACATAGTATCATATAGTTTTATAAGTTTTACATAGTTATATATAGTTCTATACAGTTTTATATAGTTTTATGTAGTCTTTTACAGTTTTGTTTGATTTATATAGTTTTACATTGTTTTATATAGTTTTACATAGCTTTATATAGCTTTATATAGTTTTATATAGTTTTATATAATTTCATTAATTTTACATCGTTTTATATAGTTTTAGATAGCTTTATACAGTTTTATATAGTTTTATATAGTTTTATATAGTTTTATATAGTATTATAGAGTTTTACGTAGTTTTATATAGTTTTGTTTGTTTTATATAGTTTTACATTGTTTTATATAGCTTTCCAAAATTTTATATAGGTTTATATAGTTTAATATAGTTTTATATAGTTTTATATAGTTTTATATAGTTTTATATGGTTTTATTAATTTTGCATCGTTTTATATAGTTTTACATAGCTTTATATAGTTGTATATAGTTTTATATAGTATTATGTAGTCTTTTATAGTTTTATTAATTTTATATAGTTTTATATAGTTTTAATAGGATTTTATAGTTTTACATAGTTTTATTTAGACCTATGTAGTTTGACATAGTTTTATATGGTTCTATATAGTTTTATATAGGTTTATATAGTTTTGTTAGTTTTATATAGTTTTATATGGTTTTATTTAGTTTTATATGGTTTTATATAGTTTTATATAATTTCATATAGTTTTATATAGTTTTGTTAGTTTCATATAGTTTTATACAGATTTATAAAGTTTTATATGGTTTTATTAGATTTACACAGTTTTATATAGTTTTATATAGTATCATATAGTTTTATATAGTTTTATATAGTTTTATTAGTTTTATATAGTACCATATAGTTTTATTCAGTTTTACATAGTTTTATATAGCTTTATACAGTTTTATATGGTTTTATATAGTTTTATTAGTTTTAACTGTTTTAATAGTATTATTAGTTTTATTAGTTTTATTAGTTTTATCAGTTTTATTATAGCTTTATATAGTTTTATATAGTTTTGTATAGTTTTATATAGTTTTATATAGTTCTATAGAGTTTTATATAGGTTTATATGGTTTTGTTAGTTTTATATAATTTTATATTGTTTTATATAGTGTTATATAGTTTTACATAGTTTTATATAGTTTTGTATAGCTTTATATTGTTTTATATAGTTTTATATGGTTGTGTTAGTTTTATATAGATTTAAATAGTTTTATATAGTTTTGGTAGTTTTATATAGTTTTATACAGTTTTATACAGTTTTATATTGTTTTTTATAGTGTTATATAGTTTTATAGAGTTTTATGTAGTTTTACATAATTTTATTAGCTTTATATATGCATATATGCATGCATTGTCGGTAGGAGGCCCTGGCGAATGAATCGGTGCAGCAGGAACGACCTCGGACCACTACGGGCCGAGAAAACCACCGTCTCATGGTGCCGGACACTCAGAGTCGGGGAAAAATCCAATATATATCTCGTGATATCTCGGGTGCTATTAGAGATAGCGCAATACACCAAAGTGAATTGTCTGCAGGAGGCCCTGGCGCATGAATCTGTGCAGCGGGAACGACCTCGGATCACCAGGGGCCGGGAAAACCACCATCTCATGGGGCCGGACACTCAGGGATAGGGGAAAAATCCAATATATATCTGGTGATATCTCGTGTGCTCTTACAGATAGCGCACTAAACCAAAGTGAATTATGTGCATGGGGCCCTGGCGCATGAATCTGTGCAGCGGGAACGACCTCGGACCACCAGGGGCCGAGAAAACCACCGACACATGGGGCCGGACACCCAAGGTCATGTAAAAATCCAGGATGTATCTGATGATATCTCGGGTGCTATTAGAGATAGCGCGATAAGTCAAAGTGCTTTGTCTGCGGGAGGCCCTGGTGCATGAGTGTGTGCAGCGGCAACGACCTCGGACCACCAGGGGCCGAGAAAACCACCATCTCATGGGGCCGGACTGTCAGGGTCTGGGAAAAATCCAATATATATCTGGTGATATCTCGGGTGCTATTAGAGAGAGCGCAATAAACCAAAGTGCATTGTCTGCAGGAGGCCTTGGCGCATGAATCTGTGCAGCGGGAACGACCTCGGACCACCAGGGGCCGAGAAAACCACCGTCTCATGTGGCCGGACACTTAGAGTCAGGGAAAAATCCAATATATATCTGGTGATATCTCGGGTGCTATTAGAGACAGCGCAATAAACCAAAGTGCATTGTCTGCAGGAGGCCCTGGCCCATGAATCTGTGCAGCGGGAACGACATCGGATCACCAGGGTCCGAGAAAACCACCGTCTGATGGGGCCGGACACTCAGGGTCGGGGAAAAATCCAATATATATCTGGTGATATCTCGGGTGCTATTAGAGATAGCGCAATAAATCAAAGTGCATCGTCTGCAGGAGGCCCTGGCGCATGCATCTGTGCAGCGGGAACGACATCGGACCACCAGGGGCCGAGAAAACCACCGGCACATGGGGCCGGACACTCAGGGTCGGGGAAATATCCAATATATATCTGGTGATATCTCGGGTGCTATTAGAGATAACGTAATAAACCTAAGTGAATTATCTGCAGGAGGCCCTGGCGCATGAATATGTGCAGCGGGATCGACCTCGGTCCACCAGGGGCCGAGAAAACCACCGTCCCATGGGGCCGGACACTCAGGGTCAGGGGAAAATCCAATATATATCTGGTGATATCTCGGATGCTCTTACAGATAGCCCACTAAACCAAAGTGAATTATCTGCATGGGGCTCTGGCGCATGAATCTGTGCAATGGGAACGACCTCGGACCTCCAGGGGCCGAGAAAACCACCGACACATGGGGCCGGGCAGTCAGGGTCAGGTAAAAATCCAGCACATATCTGGTGATATCTCGGGTGCTATTAGAGATAGCGCAATAAATCAAAGTGTATTGTCTGCAGGATGCCCTGGCGCACGATTCTGTGCAGCGGGAACGACCTCCGACCACCAGGGGCCGAGAAAGCCACCGTCTCATGGGGCCGGACACTCAGGGTCGGGGAAAAATCCAATATATATCAGGTGATATCTCGGGTGCCATTAGAGATAGCGCAATAAACCAAAGTGAATTATCTGTAGGAGGCCCTGGCGCATGAATCTGTTCAGCGGGAACGACCTCGGATCACCAGGGCCCGAGAAAATCACCGTCTCGTGGGGCCGGACAGTCCGGGTCAAGGAAAAATCCAATATATATCTGGCGATACCTCGGGTGCTATTACAGATAGCGCAATAAACCAAAGTGCATTGTCTGTAGGAGGCCCTGGCGCATGCATCTGTGCAGAGAGAACGACGTCGGACCACCAGTGGCCAAGAAAACCAACGTCTAATGGGGCCGGACTGTCAGTGTCAGGGAAAAATCCATTATATATCTGGTGATATCTCGGGTGCTAATAGAGATAGCGCGATAAATCAAAGTAAGTTATCTGCAGGAGGCACTGGCGAATGAGTCTGTGCAGCAGGAACGACCTCGGACCACCAGGGGCCGAGAAAATTACAGATATTCGGAATCCGTCACCCAAGGTCATGTAAAAATCCAGCATATATCTGGTGATATCTCGGGTGCTATTAGAGATAGAGAAATAAACCAAAGTGAATTATCTGCAGGAGGCCCTGGCGCATGCATCTGTGCAGCGGGAACGACCTCGGACCACCAGGGGCCGAGAAAACCACCGTCTCATGGGGCCGGACGCTCAGGGTCTGGGAAAAATCCAATATATATCTGTTGATATCTCGGTTGCTATTAGAGATAGCGCAATAAACCAAAGTGAATTATCTGCAGGAGGCCCTGGCGCATGCATCTGTGCAGAGAGAACGACCTCGGACCACCAGGGGCCAAGAAAGCCACCGTCACATGGGACCGGACACTCAGGGTCAGGGAAAAATCCAATATATATCTGGTGATATCACGGGTGCTATTAGAGATAGCCCAATAAACCAAAGTGAATTATCTGCAGGAGGCCCTGGCGCATGCATTTGTGCAGCGGGAACGACCTTGGACCGCCAGGGGCCGAGATAACCACCGTCTCATGGGGCCGGACACTCAGGGTCAGGGGAAAATCCAATATATATCTGGTGATATCTCGGGTGCTATTACAGATAGCGCAATAAATCAAAGTGCGTTGTCTGTGGGAGGCCCTGGCGCATGAATCTGTGTAGCGGGAACGACCTCGGCCCTCCAGGGGCCGAAAAACTTACAGATTATCGGTGTCCGTCACCCAAAGTCATGCAAAAATCCAGTATATATATGGTGCTTTCTCGGGTGCTACTACAGATAGCGCAATAAATCAAAGTGCATTGTCTGTAGGAGGCCCTGGCGCATGAATCTGGGCAGCGTGAACGACCTCGGACCACCAGGGGCCGAGAAGACCACTGTCTCATGGGGCCGGACACTCAGGGACAGGGGAAACATCCAATATATATATGGTGATATCTCGATTGCTATTACAGATAGCGCAATAAATCAAAGTGCATTGTCTGTAGGAGGACCTGGCGCATGAATCTGGGCAGCGGGAACGACCTCGGACCACCAGCGGCCGAGAAAACCACCGTCTCATGGTGCTGGACACTCAGGGTCAAGGGAAAATCCGATATATATCTGGTGATATCTCGGGTGCTATTAGAGATAGCGCAATAAACCAAAGTGAAATATCTGCAGGAGGCCCTGGCGCATGCATCTGTGCAGCGGGAACGACCTCGGCCCACCAGGGGCCGAGAAAACCACAGTCTCATGGGGCCGGACACTCAGTGTTTGGGAAGAATCCAATATATATCTGGTGATATCTCAGGTGCTATTAGAGATAGCGCAATAAATCAAAGTGCATTATCTGTAGGAGGCCCTGGCGAATGAATCTGCGCAGCGGGAACGACCTCGGACCACCAGGGGCCGAGAAAACCACCGTCTCATGGGGCCGGACACTCAGGGTCAGGGGAAAATCCAATATATATCTGGTGATATCTCGGGTGCTATTAGAGATACCGCAATAAATCAAAGTGCATTGTCTGTAGGAGGCACTGGCGAATGAATCTGCGCAGCAGGAACGACCTCGGACCACTAGGGGCCGAGAAAACCACCGTCTCATGGGGCCGGACACTCAGGGTCGGGGATAAATCTAATATATATCCGGTGATATCTCGGGTGCTATTATAGATAGCGCAATAAATCAAAGTGCATTGTCTGTAGGAGGCCCTGGCGCATGAATCCGTGCAGAGGGAACAGCCTCGTACCAGCAGGGGCCGTGAAAACCACCGTCTCATGGGGCCGGACACCCAGGGTCAGGGAAACATCCAATATATGTCTGGTGATATCTCGGATGCTATTAGAGATAGCGCAATAAACCATGGTGAATTATCTGCAGGAGGCCCTGGCGCATGAATCTGTGTAGCGGGAATGACCTCGGACCACCAGGCCCCGAGAAAACCACCGTCTCATAGGGCCGGACACTCAGGGTCGGGGGAAAATCCAATATATATCTGGTGATATCTCGGGTGCTATTACAGATAGCGCAATAAATCAAAGTGCATTGTCTGTAGGAGGACCTGGCGCATGAATCTGGGCAGCGGGAACGACCTCGGACAACCAGCGGCCGAGAAAACCACCGTCGCATGGTGCTGGACACTCAGGGTCAAGGGAAAATCCAATATATATCTGGTGATATCTCGGGTGCAATTAGAGATAGCGCAATAAACCAAAGTGAATTATCTGCAGGCGGCCCTGGCGCATGCATCTGTGCAGCGGGAACGACCTCGGACCACCAGGGGCCAAGGAAACGACCGTCTCATGGGGCCGGACACTCATCGTCAGGGAAAAATCCAATATATATCTGTTTATATCTCGGGTGCTATTAGAGATAGCGAAATAAACCAAAGTGAATTATCTGCAGGAGGTCCTGGCGCATGAATCTGTGCAGCGGGAACGACCTCGGCCCACCAGGGGCCGAGAAAACCACAGTCTCGTGGGGCCGGACACTCAGTTTTAGGGAAGAATCCAATATATATCTGGTGATATCTCGGGTGCTATTAGAGATAGCGCAATAAATCAAAGTGCATTATCTGTAGGAGGCACTGGCGAATGAATCTGCGCAGCGGGAACGACCTCGGACCACCAGGGGCCGAGAAAACCACCGTCTCATGGGGCCGGACACTCAGGGTCAGGGGAAAATCCAATATATATCTGGTGATATCTCGGGTGCTATTACAGATACCGCAATAAATCAAAGTGCATTGTCTGTAGGAGGCACTGGCGAATGAATCTGCGCAGCAGGAACGACCTCGGACCACCAGCGGCCCAGAAAACCACCGTCTCATGGGGCCGGACACACAGGGTCAGGGGAAAATCCAATATATATCTGGCGATATCTCAGGTGCTGTTAGAGGTAGCGCAATAAACTAATGTGAATAATCTGCTGGAGGCCCTGGCGCATGAATCTGTGCAGCGGGAACGACCTTGGATCACCAGGGGCCGAGACAACCACCGTCTCATGGGGCCGGACACACAGGGTCAGGGAAAAATCCAATATATATCTGGTGATATCTCTGGTGCTACTAGAGATAGCGCAATAAATCAAAGTGCATTGTCTGTAGGAGGCCCTGGCGCATGAATCTGGGCAGCGTGAACAACCTCGGACCACCAGGGGCCGAGAAAACCACCGTCTCATGGGGCCGGACGCTCAGGGTCAGGGGAAAATCCAATATATATCTGGTGATATCTCGGGTGCTATTAGAGATATCGCAATAAATCAAAGTGCATTGTTCGTAGGATTCCCTTGCGCATGAATCTGTGCAGCAGGAACGACCTCGGACCACCAGGGGCCGAGAAAATTACAGATATTCGGAATCCGTCACCCAAGGTCATGTAAAAATCCAGCATATATCTGGTGATATCTCGGGTGCTATTACAGATAGCGCAATAACCCAAAGTGCTTTGTCTGCGGAAGGCCCTGGCGCATGAATCTGTGCAGCGGCAACGACCTCGGACCACCAGTGGCCGAGAAAACCACCGTCTCATGGGGCCGGACTGTCAGGGTCAGGGAAAAATCCAATATATATCCGGTGATATCTCGGGTGCTATTAGAGATACCGCAATAAATCAAAGTGCATTGTCTGTAGGAGGCATGGGCGAATGAATCTGCGCAACAGGAACGACCTCGGACGGCTAGGGGCCGAGAAAACCACCGTCTCATGGGGCCGGACACTCGGGGTCCGGGGAAAATCAAATATATATCTGGTGATATCTCGGGTGCCATTAGAGATAGAGCAATAAATCAAAGTGAATTATCTGCAGGAGGCCCAGGCGCATGCATCTGGGCTGCGGGAACGACCTCGGACCACCAGGGGCGAAGGAAACCACCGTCTCATGGGACCGGACATTCATCGTCAGGGAAAAATCCAATAGATATCTGGTGATATCTCGGGTGCTATTAGAGATGGCGCAATAAATCAAAGTGCATTATCTGTAGGAGGCGCTTGCGCATGAATCTGTGCAGCAGGAACGACCTCGGACGGCTAGGGGCCGAGAAAATTACAGATTTCCGGTATCCGTCACCCAATGTCAAGTAAAAATCCAGCATATATCTGGTGATATCTCGGGTGCTATTAGAGGTAGCGCAATAAACCAAAGTGAATTATCTGCAGGAGGGCCTGGCGCAGGAATCTGTGTAGCGGGAACGACCTCGGACCACCAGGCCCCGAGAAAACCACCGTCTCATGGGGCCGGACACTCAGGGTCAGGGGAAAATCCAATATATATCTGGTGATATCTCGGGTGCTATTACAGATAGCGCAATAAATCAAAGTGCATTGTCTGTAGGAGGCCCTGGCGCATGCATCTGTGCAGCGGGAACGACCTCGGACCACCAGGGGCCGAGAAAACCACAGTCTCATGGAGCCGGCCACTCAGGGTCAGGGGAAAATCCAATATATATCGGGTGATATCTCGGGTGCTATTAGAGATAGCGCAATAAATCAGAGTGCATTGTCCGTAGGAGGCCCTTGCGCATGAATCTGTGCAGCAGGAACGACATCGGACCACCAGGGGCTGAGAAAATTACAGATTTTCGGTATCCGCCACCCAAAGTGATGTAAAAATCCAGCATATATATGGAGCTTTCTCGGGTGCTATTACAGATAGCGCAATAAATCAAAGTACATTGTCTGTAGGAGGCCCTGGCGCATGAATCTGGCCAGCGGGAACGACCTCGGAACACCAGGGGCCGAGAAAACCAGAATCTCATGGGGCCGGACACTCAGGGTCAGGGGAAAATCCAATATATATCTGGTGATATCTCGGGTGCTGTTACAGATAGCGCCAGAAATCAAAGTGCATTGTCTGCAGGAGGCCCTAGCGCATGAATGTGTGCAGCGGGAACTACCTCGGACCACCAGGGGCCGAAAAAACTACCGTCTCATGGGGCCGGACACCCAGGGTCAGGGAAACATCCAATATATGTCTGGTGATATCTCGGATGCTATTAGAGATAGCGCAATAAACCATGGTGAATTATCTGCAGGAGGCCCTGGCGCATGAATCTGTGTAGCGGGAATGACCTCGGACCACCAGGCCCCGAGAAAACCACCGTCTCATAGGGCCGGACACTCAGGGTCAGGGGAAAATCCAATATATATCTGGTGATATCTCGGGTGCTATTACAGATAGCGCAACAAATCAAAGTGCATTGTCTGTAGGAGGCCCTGGCGCATGAATCTGGGCAGCGGGAACGACCTCGGACAACCAGCGGCCGAGAAAACCACCGTCGCATGGTGCTGGACACTCAGGGTCAAGGGAAAATCCAATATATATCTGGTGATATCTCGGGTGCTATTAGAGATAGCGCAATAAACCAAAGTGAATTATCTGCAGGCGGCCCTGGCGCATGCATCTGTGCAGCGGGAACGACCTCGGACCACCAGGGGCCAAGGAAACGACCGTCTCATGGGGCCGGACACTCATCGTCAGGGAAAAATCCAATATATATCTGTTTATATCTCGGGTGCTATTAGAGATAGCGAAATAAACCAAAGTGAATTATCTGCAGGAGGTCCTGGCGCATGAATCTGTGCAGCGGGAACGACCTCGGCCCACCAGGGGCCGAGAAAACCACAGTCTCGTGGGGCCGGACACTCAGTTTTAGGGAAGAATCCAATATATATCTGGTGATATCTCGGGTGCTATTAGAGATAGCGCAATAAATCAAAGTGCATTATCTGTAGGAGGCACTGGCGAATGAATCTGCGCAGCGGGAACGACCTCGGACCACCAGGGGCCGAGAAAACCACCGTCTCATGGGGCGGACACTCAGGGTCAGGGGAAAATCCAATATATATCTGGTGATATCTCGGGTGCTATTACAGATACCGCAATAAATCAAAGTGCATTGTCTGTAGGAGGCACTGGCGAATGAATCTGCGCAGCAGGAACGACCTCGGACCACCAGCGGCCCAGAAAACCACCGTCTCATGGTGCTGGACACTCAGGGTCAAGGGAAAATCCAATATATATCTGGTGATATCTCGGGTGCTATTAGAGATAGAGCAATAAACCAAAGTGAATTATCTGCAGGAGGCCCTGGCTCATGAGTCTGTGCAGCGGGAACGACCTCGGACCACCAGGGGCCGAGAAAACCACAGTCTCATGGGGCCGGACACACAGGGTCAGGGGAAAATCCAATATATATCTGGTGATATCTCGGGTGCTATTAGAGATACCGCAATAAATCAAAGTGCATTGTCTGTAGGAGGCACTGGCGAATGAATCTGCGCAGCAGGTACGACCTCGCACCACTAGGGGCCGAGAAAACCACCGTCTCATGGCGCCGGACACTCAGGGTCGGGGATAAATCCAATATATATCCGGTGATATCTCGGGTGCTATTAGAGATACCGCAATAAATCAAAGTGCATTGTCTGTAGCCGGCACTGGCGAATGAATCTGCGCAGCAGGTACGACCTCGGACCACCAGGGGCCGAGAAAACCACCGTCTCATGGGGCCGGGCACTCGGGGTCAGGGGAAAATCCAATATATATCTGGTGATATCTCGGGTGCTATTACAGATACCGAAATAAATCAAAGTGCATTGTCTGTAGGAGGCACTGGCGAATGAATCTGCGCAGCAGGAACGACCTCGGACCACTAGGGGCCGAGAAAACCACCGTCTCATGGGGCCGGACACTCAGGGTCGGGGATAAATCCAATATATATCCGGTGATATCTCGGGTGCTATTATAGATAGCGCAATAAATCAAAGTGCATTGTCTGTAGGAGGCCCTGGCGCATAAATCTGGGCAGCGGGAACGACCTCGGACCACCAGGGGCCGAGAAACTTACAGATTTTCGGTGTCCGTCACCCAAAGTCATGCAAAAATCCAGTATATATATGGTGCTTTCTCGGGTGCTACTACAGATAGCGCAATAAATCAAAGTGCATTGTCTGTAGGAGGCCCTGGCGCATGAATCTGTGCAGCGGGAACGACCTCGGACCACCAGGGGCCGAGAAAACCACCGTCTCAAGGGGCCGGACAATCAGGGTCAGTGAAAAATCAAATATATATCTGGTGATATCTCGGGTGCTATTAGAGACAGCGCAATAAATCAAAGTGCATTGTCCGTAGGAGGCCCTTGCGCATGAATTTGTGCAGTAGGAACGACATCGGAACACCAGGGCCGAGAAAATTACAGATTTTCGGTATCCGTCACCCAATGTCATGTAAAAATCCAGCATATATCTCGTGATATCTCGGGTTCTATTACAGATAGCGCGATAAATCAAAGTGCATTGTCTGCAGGAAGCCCTGGCGCATGAAACTGTGAAGCAGGAACGACCTCGGACTTCCAGGGGCCGAGAAACTTACAGATTTTCGGTGTCCGTCACCGAAAGTCATGCAAAAATCCAGTATATATATGGTGCTTTCTCGGGTGCTATTACAGATAGCGCAATAAACCAAAGCGAATTATCTGCAGGAGGCCCTGGCGCATGTATCTGGGCAGCGTGAACGACCTCGGACCACCAGGGGCCGAGAAAACCTCCGTCTCATGGGGCCGGACACTCAGGGTCAGGGAAAAATCAGATATATATCTGTTGATATCTCGGGTGCTATTAGAGATAGCGCAATAAACCAAAGTGAATTATCTGCAGGAGGTCCTGGCGCATGAATCTGTGCAGCGGGAACGATCTCGGCCCACCAGGGGCCGAAAAAACCACAGTCTCATGGGGCCGGACACTCAGTGTTAGGGAAGAATAAAATATATATCTGGTGATATCTCGGGTGCTATTACAGATACCGCAATAAATCAAAGTGCATTGTCTGTAGGAGGCACTGGCGAATGAATCTGCGCAGCAGGAACGACCTCGGACCACTAGGGGCCGAGAAAACCACCGTCTCATGGGGCCGGACACTCAGGGTCGGGGATAAATCCAATATATATCCGGTGATATCTCGGGTGCTATTAGAGATAGCGCAATAAACCATGGTGAATTATCTGCAGGAGGCCCTGGCGCATGAATCTGTGGAGCGGGAACGACCTCGGACCACCAGGGGCCGAGAAAACCACCGTCTCATGGGGCCGGACACTCAGGGTCAGGGGAAAATCCAATATATATCTGGTGATATCTCAGGTGCTATTACAGATAGCGCAATAAGTCAAAGTGCATTGTCTGTAGGAGGACCTGGCGCATGAATCTGGGCAGCGGGAACGACCTCGGACCACCAGCGGCCGAGAAAGCCACCGTCTCATGGTGCTGGACACTCAGGGTCAAGGGAAAATCCAATATATATCTGGTGATATCTCGGGTGCTATTAGAGATAGCGCAATAAACCAAAGTGAATTATCTGCAGGAGGCCCTGGCTCATGAGTCTGTGCAGCGGGAACGACCTCGGACCACCAGGGGCCGAGAAAACCACAGTCGCATGGGGCCGGACACATAGGGTCAGGGGAAAATCCAATATATATCTGGTGATATCTCGGGTGCTATTAGAGATACCGCAATAAATCAAAGTGCATTGTCTGTAGGAGGCACTGGCGAAAGAATCTGCTCAGCAGGAACGACCTCGGACCACTAGGGGCCGAGAAAACCACCGTCTCATGGGGCCGGACACTCAGGGTCGGGGATAAATCCAATATATGTCCGGTGATATCTCGGGTGCTATTATAGATAGCGCATTAAATCAAAGTGCATTGTCTGCAGGAGGCCCTGGCGCATGAATCTGTGCAGCGGGAACGACCTCGGACCACCAGGGGCCGAGAAAATCACCGCCTCATGGGGCCGGACTGTCAGGGTCAGGGAAAAATCCAATATATATCTGGCGATATCTCAGGTGCTATTAGAGGTAGCGCAATAAACTAATGTGAATAATCTGCTGGAGGCCCTGGCGCATGAATCTGGGCAGCGTGAACGACCTCGGACCACCAGGGGCCGAGAAAACCACAGTCTCATGGAGCCGGCCACTCAGGGTCAGGGGAAAATCCAATATATATCTGGTGATATCTCGGGTGCTATTAGAGATAGCGCAATAAATCAAAGTGCATTGTCTGTAGGAGGCCCTGGCGCATGTATCTGTGCTGCGGGATCGACCTCGGACCACCAGGCGCCGAGAAAATCACCGACACATGGGGCCGGACTGTCAGGGACAGGGAAATATCCAATATATATCTGGTTGTATCTCGGGTGCTATTAGAGATAGCGCACTAAACCAAAGTGAACTATCTGCAGGGGGCCCTGGCGCATGAATCTGTGCACCGGGAACGACCTCGGACCACCAGGGGCCGAGAAAACCTCCGTCTCATAGGGCCGGACACTCTGGGTCAGGGAAAAATCAAATATATATCTGGTGATATCTCGAGTTCTATTACAGATAGCGCGATAAATCAAAGTGCATGTCTGTAGGAGGCACTGGCGAATGAATCTGCGCAGCAGGAACGACCTCGGACCACTAGGGTCTGAGAAAACCACCGTCTCATGGGGCCGGACACTCAGGGTCGGGGATAAATCTGATATATATCCGGTGATATCTCGGGTGCTATTATAGATAGCGCAATAAATCAAAGTGCATTGTCTGTAGGAGGCCCTGGCGCATGAATCTGTGCAGAGGGAACAGCCTCGTACCACCAGGGGCCGTGAAAACCACCGTCTCATGGGGCCGGACACCCAGGGTCAGGGAAACATCCAATATATATCTGGTGATATCTCGGGTGCTATTAGAGATAGCGCAATAAATCAAAGTGCATTATCTGTAGGAAGCCCTGGCTCATGAGTCTGTGCAGCGGGAACGACCTCGGACCACCAGGGGCCGAGAAAACCACAGTCTCATGGGGCCGGACACTCAGGGTCAGGGGAAAATCCAATATATATCTGGTGATATCTCGGGTGCTATTACAGATACCGCACTAAACCAAAGTGAACTATCTGCAGGGGGCCCTGGCGCATGAATCTGTGCAGCGGGAACGACCTTGGATCACCAGGGGCCGAGACAACCACCGTCTCATGGGGCCGGACACACAGGGTCAGGGAAAAATCCAATATATATCTGGTGATATCTCTGGTGCTACTAGAGATAGCGCAATAAATCAAAGTGCATTGTCTGTAGGAGGCCCTGGCGCATGAATCTGGGCAGCGTGAACAACCTCGGACCACCAGGGGCCGAGAAAACCACCGTCTCATGGGGCCGGACGCTCAGGGTCAGGGGAAAATCCAATATATATCTGGTGATATCTCGGGTGCTATTAGAGATATCGCAATAAATCAAAGTGCATTGTTCGTAGGATTCCCTTGCGCATGAATCTGTGCAGCAGGAACGACCTCGGACCACCAGGGGCCGAGAAAATTACAGATATTCGGAATCCGTCACCCAAGGTCATGTAAAAATCCAGCATATATCTGGTGATATCTCGGGTGCTATTACAGATAGCGCAATAACCCAAAGTGCTTTGTCTGCGGAAGGCCCTGGCGCATGAATCTGTCCAGCGGCAACGACCTCGGACCACCAGTGGCCGAGAAAACCACCGTCTCATGGGGCCGGACTGTCAGGGTCAGGGAAAAATCCAATATATATCCGGTGATATCTCGGGTGCTATTAGAGATACCGCAATAAATCAAAGTGCATTGTCTGTAGGAGGCATGGGCGAATGAATCTGCGCAACAGGAACGACCTCGGACGGCTAGGGGCCGAGAAAACCACCGTCTCATGGGGCCGGACACTCGGGGTCAGGGGAAAATCAAATATATATCTGGTGATATCTCGGGTGCTATTAGAGATAGAGCAATAAACCAAAGTGAATTATCTGCAGGAGGCCCAGGCGCATGCATCTGGGCTGCGGGAACGACCTCGGACCACCAGGGGCGAAGGAAACCACCGTCTCATGGGACCGGACATTCATCGTCAGGGAAAAATCCAATAGATATCTGGTGATATCTCGGGTGCTATTAGAGATGGCGCAATAAATCAAAGTGCATTATCTGTAGGAGGCGCTTGCGCATGAATCTGTGCAGCAGGAACGACCTCGGACCACCAGGGGCCAAGAAAATTACAGATATTCGGAATCCGTCACACAAGGTCATGTAAAAATCCAGCATATATCTGGTGATATCTCGGGTGCTATTACAGATAGCGCAATAAACCAAGGTGCTTTGTCTGCGGAAGGCCCTGGCGCATGAATCTGTACTGCGGCAACGACCTCGGACCACCAGTGGCCGAGAAAACCACCGTCTCATGGGGCCGGACTGTCAGGGTCAGCGAAAAATCCAATATATATCCGGTGATATCTCGGGTGCTATTAGAGATACCGCAATAAATCAAAGTGCATTGTCTGTAGGAGGCATTGGCGAATGAATCTGCGCAGCAGGAACGACCTCGGACGGCTAGGGGCCGAGAAAACTACAGATTTCCGGTATCCGTCACCCAATGTCAAGTAAAAATCCAGCATATATCTGGTGATATCTCGGGTGCTATTAGAGGTAGCGCAATAAACCAAAGTGAATTATCTGCAGGAGGGCCTGGCGCAGGAATCTGTGTAGCGGGAACGACCTCGGACCACCAGGCCCCGAGAAAACCACCGTCTCATGGGGCCGGACACTCAGGGTCAGGGGAAAATCCAATATATATCTGCTGATATCTCGGGTGCTATTACAGATAGCGCAATAAATCAAAGTGCATTGTCTGTAGGAGGCCCTGGCGCATGCATCTGTGCAGCGGGAACGACCTCGGACCACCAGGGGCCGAGAAAACCACAGTCTCATGGAGCCGGCCACTCAGGGTCAGGGGAAAATCCAATATATATCGGGTGATATCTCGGGTGCTATTAGAGATAGCGCAATAAATCAGAGTGCATTGTCCGTAGGAGGCCCTTGCGCATGAATCTGTGCAGCAGGAACGACATCGGACCACCAGGGGCTGAGAAAATTACAGATTTTCGGTATCCGCCACCCAAAGTGATGTAAAAATCCAGCATATATATGGAGCTTTCTCGGGTGCTATTACAGATAGCGCAATAAATCAAAGTACATTGTCTGTAGGAGGCCCTGGCGCATGAATCTGGGCAGCGGGAACGACCTCGGAACACCAGGGGCCGAGAAAACCAGAATCTCATGGGGCCGGACACTCAGGGTCAGGGGAAAATCCAATATATATCAGGTAATATCTCGGGTGCTATTAGAGATAGCGCAATAAACCAAAGTGAATTATCTGCAGGAGGCCCTGGCGCATGCATATGTGCAACGGGAACGACCTCGGACCACCAGGGGCCGGGAAAACCACCGTCTCATGGGGCCGGACACTCAGGGTCAGGGGAAAATCCAATATATATCTGGTGATATCTCGGGTGCTACTACAGATAGGGCAATAAATCAAAGTGCATTGTCTGTAGGAGGCCCTGGCGCATGAATCTGGCCTGCGGGAACGACCTCGGACCACCAGGGGCCGAGAAAACCACAGTCTCATGGGGCCGGACACTCAGGGTCAGGGAAAAATCCAATATATATCTGGTGATATCTCGGGTGCTATTAGAGATAGAGCGATAAATCAAAGTGAATTATCTGCAGGAAGCCCTGGCGCATTATTCTGTGCAGCGGGTACCACCTCGGACAACCAGGGGCCGAGAAAATCGCCGTCTCATGGGGCCGGACTGTCAGGGTCAGTGAAAAATCCAATATATATCTGGTGATATCTCGGGTGCTATTACAGACAGCGCAATAAATCAAAGTTCATTGTCTATAGGAGGCCCTGGGGCATGAATCTGGGCAGCGGGAACGACCTCGGACCACCAAGGGCCGAGAAAACCACCGTCTCATGGGGCCGGACACTCAGGCTTAGGGGAAAATCCAATATTTATCTGGTGATATCTCGGGTGCTATTAGAGATAGCGCCATAAATCAAAGTGCAATGTCTGCGCGAGGCCCTGGCGCATGCATCTGTGCAGCGGGAACGACCTCGGACCACCAGGGGCCGAGAAAACCACAGTCTCATGGGGCCGGACACTCAGGGTCAGGGGAAAATCCAATATATATCTTGTGATATCTCGCGTGCTATTAGGGATAGCGCAATAAACCAAAGTGAATTATCTGCAGGAGGCCCTGGCGCATGCATCTGTGCAGCGGGAACGACCTCGGACCAACAGGGGCCGAGAAAACCACAGTCTCATGGGGCCGGACACTCAGGGTCAGGGAAAAATCCAATATATATCTGGTGATATCTCGGGTGCTATAACAGATAGCGCAATAAATCAAAGTGCATTGTCTGTAGGAGGCCCTGGCGGATGAATCTGGGCAGCGGGAACGACCTCGGACCACCAGCGGCCGAGAAAACCACCGTCCCATGGGGCCGGACAATCAGGGTCAGTTGAAAATCCAATATATATCTGGTGACATCTCGGGTGATATTAGAGGCAGCGCAATAAACCAAAGTGAATTATCTGCAGGAGGCCCTGGCGCATGCATCTGTTCAGCGGGAACGACCTCGGACCACCAGGGGCCGAGAAAACCACCGCCTCATGGGGCCGGACACTCAGGGTCAGGGAAAAATCCAATATATATCTGGTGATATCTCGGGTGCTATTAGAGATAGCGCAATAAACCAAAGTGAATTAAGTGCAGGAGTCCCTGGCGCATGAATCTGTGCAGCGGGAATGACCTCGGACCACCAGGGGCCGAGAAAACTACCGTCTCATGGGGCCGGACACTCAGGGTCAGGGAAAAATCCAATATATATCTGGTGATATCTCGGGTGCTGTTACAGATAGCGCCAGAAATCAAAGTGCATTGTCTGCAGGAGGCCCTAGCGCATGAATGTGTGCAGCGGGAACTACCTCGGACCACCAGGGGCCGAAAAAACTACCGTCTCATGGGGCCGGGCACTCAGGGTCAGGGAAAAATCAAATATATATCTGGTGATATCTCGTGTGCAATTACAGATAGCGCAATAAGTCAAAGTGCATTGTCTGCAGGAGGCCCTAGCGCATGAATCTGTGCAGCGGGATCGACCTCGGACCACTAGGGGCCGAGAAAACCATCTACACATGGAGCCGGACACTCAGGGTCAGGGAAAAATCCAATATATATCTGGTGATATCTCGGGTGCTATTACAGATAGCGCAATAAATCAAAGTGCATTGTCTGCAGGAGGCCCTAGCGCATGAATCTGTGCAGCGGGAACGACCTCGGACCACCAGGGGCCGAGATAACCATCTACACATGGAGCCGGACACTCAGCGTCGGGGAAAAATCCAATATATATCTGGCGATATCTCGGGTGCTATTACAGACAGGGCAATATGTCAAAGTGCCTTGTCTGTAGGAGGCCCTGGCGCATGAATCTGTGCTGCGGGATCGACCTCGGACCACCAGGGGCCGAGAAAATCATCGTCTCATGGGGCCGGACTGTCAGGGTCAGGGAAAAATCCAATATATATCTGGTGGTATCTCGGGTGCTATTACAGATAGCGCAATAAATCAAAGTTAATTATCTGCAGGGGGCCCTGGCGCATAAATCTGTGCAGCGGGATCGACCTCGGACCACGTGGGACCGAGAAAACCATCGACACATGGGGCCGGACTGTCAGGGTCAAGGAAAAATCCAATATATATCTGGTGATATCTCGGGTGCTATTACAGATAGCGAAATAAATCAAAGTGCATTGTCTGCAGGAGGCCCTGGCGCATGAATCTGTGCAGCGGGAACGAACTCGGACCACCAGGGACCGAGAAAACTACCGTCTCATGGGTCCGGACTGTCAGGGTTAGGGAAAAATCCAATATATATTTGGTGATATCTCGGGTGCTATTAGAGATAGCGCAATAAATCAAAGTGAATTATCTGCAGGGGGCCCTGGCGCATGAATCTGTGCATCGGGAACGACCTCGGACCACCAGGGGCCGAGAAAACCACCGTCTCATGGGGCCGGACACTCAGGGTCGGGGGAAAATCCAATATATATCTGGTGATATCTCTGGTGCTACTAGAGATAGCGCAATAAATCAAAGTGCATTGTCTGTAGGAGGCCCTGGCGCATGAATCTGGGCAGCGTGAACAACCTCGGACCACCAGGGGCCGAGAAAACCACCGTCTCATGGGGCCGGACGCTCAGGGTCAGGGGAAAATCCAATATATATCTGGTGATATCTCGGGTGCTATTAGAGATATCGCAATAAATCAAAGTGCATTGTTCGTAGGATTCCCTTGCGCATGAATCTGTGCAGCAGGAACGACCTCGGACCACCAGGGGCCGAGAAAATTACAGATATTCGGAATCCGTCACCCAAGGTCATGTAAAAATCCAGCATATATCTGGTGATATCTCGGGTGCTATTACAGATAGCGCAATAACCCAAAGTGCTTTGTCTGCGGAAGGCCCTGGCGCATGAATCTGTGCAGCGGCAACGACCTCGGACCACCAGTGGCCGAGAAAACCACCGTCTCATGGGGCCGGACTGTCAGGGTCAGGGAAAAATCCAATATATATCCGGTGATATCTCGGGTGCTATTAGAGATACCGCAATAAATCAAAGTGCATTGTCTGTAGGAGGCATGGGCGAATGAATCTGCGCAACAGGAACGACCTCGGACGGCTAGGGGCCGAGAAAACCACCGTCTCATGGGGCCGGACACTCGGGGTCAGGGGAAAATCAAATATATATCTGGTGATATCTCGGGTGCTATTAGAGATAGAGCAATAAACCAAAGTGAATTATCTGCAGGAGGCCCAGGCGCATGCATCTGGGCTGCGGGAACGACCTCGGACCACCAGGGGCGAAGGAAACCACCGTCTCATGGGACCGGACATTCATCGTCAGGGAAAAATCCAATAGATATCTGGTGATATCTCGGGTGCTATTAGAGATGGCGCAATAAATCAAAGTGCATTATCTGTAGGAGGCGCTTGCGCATGAATCTGTGCAGCAGGAACGACCTCGGACCACCAGGGGCCAAGAAAATTACAGATATTCGGAATCCGTCACACAAGGTCATGTAAAAATCCAGCATATATCTGGTGATATCTCGGGTGCTATTACAGATAGCGCAATAAACCAAGGTGCTTTGTCTGCGGAAGGCCCTGGCGCATGAATCTGTACTGCGGCAACGACCTCGGACCACCAGTGGCCGAGAAAACCACCGTCTCATGGGGCCGGACTGTCAGGGTCAGGGAAAAATCCAATATATATCCGGTGATATCTCGGGTGCTATTAGAGATACCGCAATAAATCAAAGTGCATTGTCTGTAGGAGGCATTGGCGAATGAATCTGCGCAGCAGGAACGACCTCGGACGGCTAGGGGCCGAGAAAATTACAGATTTCCGGTATCCGTCACCCAATGTCAAGTAAAAATCCAGCATATATCTGGTGATATCTCGGGTGCTATTAGAGGTAGCGCAATAAACCAAAGTGAATTATCTGCAGGAGGGCCTGGCGCAGGAATCTGTGTAGCGGGAACGACCTCGGACCACCAGGCCCCGAGAAAACCACCGTCTCATGGGGCCGGACACTCAGGGTCAGGGGAAAATCCAATATATATCTGCTGATATCTCGGGTGCTATTACAGATAGCGCAATAAATCAAAGTGCATTGTCTGTAGGAGGCCCTGGCGCATGCATCTGTGCAGCGGGAACGACCTCGGACCACCAGGGGCCGAGAAAACCACAGTCTCATGGAGCCGGCCACTCAGGGTCAGGGGAAAATCCAATATATATCGGGTGATATCTCGGGTGCTATTAGAGATAGCGCAATAAATCAGAGTGCATTGTCCGTAGGAGGCCCTTGCGCATGAATCTGTGCAGCAGGAACGACATCGGACCACCAGGGGCTGAGAAAATTACAGATTTTCGGTATCCGCCACCCAAAGTGATGTAAAAATCCAGCATATATATGGAGCTTTCTCGGGTGCTATTACAGATAGCGCAATAAATCAAAGTACATTGTCTGTAGGAGGCCCTGGCGCATGAATCTGGGCAGCGGGAACGACCTCGGAACACCAGGGGCCGAGAAAACCAGAATCTCATGGGGCCGGACACTCAGGGTCAGGGGAAAATCCAATATATATCAGGTAATATCTCGGGTGCTATTAGAGATAGCGCAATAAACCAAAGTGAATTATCTGCAGGAGGCCCTGGCGCATGCATATGTGCAACGGGAACGACCTCGGACCACCAGGGGCCGAGAAAACCACCGTCTCATGGGGCCGGACACTCAGGGTCAGGGGAAAATCCAATATATATCTGGTGATATCTCGGGTGCTACTACAGATAGGGCAATAAATCAAAGTGCATTGTCTGTAGGAGGCCCTGGCGCATGAATCTGGCCTGCGGGAACGACCTCGGACCACCAGGGGCCGAGAAAACCACAGTCTCATGGGGCCGGACACTCAGGGTCAGGGAAAAATCCAATATATATCTGGTGATATCTCGGGTGCTATTAGAGATAGAGCGATAAATCAAAGTGAATTATCTGCAGGAAGCCCTGGCGCATTATTCTGTGCAGCGGGTACCACCTCGGACAACCAGGGGCCGAGAAAATCGCCGTCTCATGGGGCCGGACTGTCAGGGTCAGTGAAAAATCCAATATATATCTGGTGATATCTCGGGTGCTATTACAGACAGCGCAATAAATCAAAGTTCATTGTCTATAGGAGGCCCTGGGGCATGAATCTGGGCAGCGGGAACGACCTCGGACCACCAAGGGCCGAGAAAACCACCGTCTCATGGGGCCGGACACTCAGGCTTAGGGGAAAATCCAATATTTATCTGGTGATATCTCGGGTGCTATTAGAGATAGCGCCATAAATCAAAGTGCAATGTCTGCGCGAGGCCCTGGCGCATGCATCTGTGCAGCGGGAACGACCTCGGACCACCAGGGGCCGAGAAAACCACAGTCTCATGGGGCCGGACACTCAGGGTCAGGGGAAAATCCAATATATATCTTGTGATATCTCGCGTGCTATTAGGGATAGCGCAATAAACCAAAGTGAATTATCTGCAGGAGGCCCTGGCGCATGCATCTGTGCAGCGGGAACGACCTCGGACCAACAGGGGCCGAGAAAACCACAGTCTCATGGGGCCGGACACTCAGGGTCAGGGAAAAATCCAATATATATCTGGTGATATCTCGGGTGCTATAACAGATAGCGCAATAAATCAAAGTGCATTGTCTGTAGGAGGCCCTGGCGGATGAATCTGGGCAGCGGGAACGACCTCGGACCACCAGCGGCCGAGAAAACCACCGTCCCATGGGGCCGGACAATCAGGGTCAGTTGAAAATCCAATATATATCTGGTGACATCTCGGGTGATATTAGAGGCAGCGCAATAAACCAAAGTGAATTATCTGCAGGAGGCCCTGGCGCATGCATCTGTTCAGCGGGAACGACCTCGGACCACCAGGGGCCGAGAAAACCACCGCCTCATGGGGCCGGACACTCAGGGTCAGGGAAAAATCCAATATATATCTGGTGATATCTCGGGTGCTATTAGAGATAGCGCAATAAACCAAAGTGAATTAAGTGCAGGAGTCCCTGGCGCATGAATCTGTGCAGCGGGAATGACCTCGGACCACCAGGGGCCGAGAAAACTACCGTCTCATGGGGCCGGACGCTCAGGGTCAGGGAAAAATCCAATATATATCTGGTGATATCTCGGGTGCTGTTACAGATAGCGCCAGAAATCAAAGTGCATTGTCTGCAGGAGGCCCTAGCGCATGAATGTGTGCAGCGGGAACTACCTCGGACCACCAGGGGCCGAAAAAACTACCGTCTCATGGGGCCGGGCACTCAGGGTCAGGGAAAAATCAAATATATATCTGGTGATATCTCGTGTGCAATTACAGATAGCGCAATAAGTCAAAGTGCATTGTCTGCAGGAGGCCCTAGCGCATGAATCTGTGCAGCGGGATCGACCTCGGACCACTAGGGGCCGAGAAAACCATCTACACATGGAGCCGGACACTCAGGGTCAGGGAAAAATCCAATATATATCTGGTGATATCTCGGGTGCTATTACAGATAGCGCAATAAATCAAAGTGCATTGTCTGCAGGAGGCCCTAGCGCATGAATCTGTGCAGCGGGAACGACCTCGGACCACCAGGGGCCGAGATAACCATCTACACATGGAGCCGGACACTCAGCGTCGGGGAAAAATCCAATATATATCTGGCGATATCTCGGGTGCTATTACAGACAGGGCAATATGTCAAAGTGCCTTGTCTGTAGGAGGCCCTGGCGCATGAATCTGTGCTGCGGGATCGACCTCGGACCACCAGGGGCCGAGAAAATCATCGTCTCATGGGGCCGGACTGTCAGGGTCAGGGAAAAATCCAATATATATCTGGTGGTATCTCGGGTGCTATTACAGATAGCGCAATAAATCAAAGTGAATTATCTGCAGGGGGCCCTGGCGCATAAATCTGTGCAGCGGGATCGACCTCGGACCACGTGGGACCGAGAAAACCATCGACACATGGGGCCGGACTGTCAGGGTCAAGGAAAAATCCAATATATATCTGGTGATATCTCGGGTGCTATTACAGATAGCGAAATAAATCAAAGTGCATTGTCTGCAGGAGGCCCTGGCGCATGAATCTGTGCAGCGGGAACGAACTCGGACCACCAGGGACCGAGAAAACTACCGTCTCATGGGTCCGGACTGTCAGGGTTAGGGAAAAATCCAATATATATTTGGTGATATCTCGGGTGCTATTAGAGATAGCGCAATAAATCAAAGTGAATTATCTGCAGGGGGCCCTGGCGCATGAATCTGTGCAGCGGGAACGACCTCGGACCACCAGGGGCCGAGAAAACCACCGTCTCATGGGGCCGGACACTCAGGGTCGGGGGAAAATCCAATATATATATGGTGATATCACGGGTGCAATTACAGACAGCGCAATAAATCAATGTGCATTGTCTGTAGGAGGCCGTGGCGCATGAATCTGTGCAGCGGGATCGACCTCGGACTACCAGGGGCCAAGAAAACCATCGACACATGGAGCCGGTCGCTCAGGGTCAGGGGAAAATCCAATATATATATGGAGATATCTCGGGAGCTATTACAGATGGCGCAATACATCAAAGTCAATTATCTGTAGGAGGACCTGGGGCATGAATCTGTGCAGCAGGAACGTCCTCGGACCACCAGAGGCCGAGAAAACCACCGTCTCATGGGGCCGGACACTCAGGGACGGGGAAAAATGCAATATATATCTGGTGATATCTCGGGTCCTATTAGAGATAGCGCGATAAAGCAAAGTGAATTATCTGCAGGAGGACCTGGCCCATGAATCTGTACAGCGGGAACGACCTCGGACCACCAGGGGCCGAGAAAACCACCGTCTCATGGGGCCGGACACTCAGGGTCAGGGAAAAATCCAAAATATATCTGGTGATATCTCGGGTGCTATTAGAGATAGCGCAATAAACCAAAGTGAATTATCTGCAGGAGGCCCTGGCGCATGCATCTGTGCAGCGGGAACGACCTCGGACCACCAGGGGCCGAGAAAACCACCGTCTCATGGGGCCGCACTCTCAGGGTCAGGGAATATCCAATATATATCTGGTGATATCTCGGGTGATATTAGAGGCAGCGCAATAAACCAAAGTGAATTATCTGCAGGAGGCCCTGGCGCATGCACCTGTTCAGCGGGAACGACCTCGGACCACCAGGGGCCGAGAAAACCACCGTCTCATGGGGCCAGACACTCAGGGTCAGGGAAAAATCCAAAATATATCTGGTGATATCTCGGGTGCTATTAGAGATAGCACAATAAACCAAAGTGAACTATCTGCAGCAGGCCCTGGCGCATGCATCTGTGCAGCGGGAACGACCTAGGACCTCCAGGGGCCGAGAAAACCTCCGTCTCATGGGGCCGGACACTCAGGGTCAGGGAAAAATCCAATATATATCTGGTGATATCTCGGGTGCTATTACAGATAGCGCAATAAATCAAAGTGCATTGTCTGCAGGAGGCCCTAGCGCATGAATGTGTGCAGCGGGAACGAACTCAGACCACCAGGGGCCGAAAAAACTACCGTCTCATGGGGCCGGACACTCAGGGTCAGGGAAAAATCAAATATATATCTGGTGATATCTCGTGTGCAATTACAGATAGCGCAATAAGTCAAAGTGCATTGTCTGCAGGAGGCCCTAGCGCATGAATCTGTGCAGCGGGATCGACCTCGGACCACCAGGGGCCGAGAAAACCATCTACACATGGAGCCGGACACTCAGGGTCAGGGAAAAATCCAATATATATCTGGTGATATCTCGCGTGCTATTACAGATAGCGCAATAAATCAAAGTGCATTGTCTGCAGGAGGCCCTAGCGCATGAATGTGTACAGCGGGAACGACCTCGGACCACCAGGGGCCGAAAAAACTACAGATATTCGGAATCCGTCGCCCTAGGTCATGTAAAAATCCAATATATATCTGGTGATATCACGGGTGCTATTACAGATAGCGCCATACACCAAAGTGAATTGTCTGCAAGAAGCCCTGGCGCATGAATCTGTTCAGCGGGATCGACCTCGGACCACGTGGGACCGAGAAAACTACCGTCTCATGGGGCTGAACACTCAGGGTCAGGGAAAAATCCAATATATATCCGGTGATATCTCGGGTGCTATTAGAGATACCGCAATAAATCAAAGTGCATTGTCTGTAGGAGGCATTGGCGAATGAATCTGCGCAACAGGAACGACCTCGGACCACCAGTGGCCGAGAAAACCACCGTCTCATGGGGCCGGACACTCGGGGTCAGGGGAAAATCCAATATATATCTGGTGATATCTCGGGTGCTGTTAGAGATAGCGCAATAAACCAAAGTGAATTATCTGCAGGAGGCCCTGGCGCATGAATCTGTGCAGCGGGAACGACCTCGGACCACCAGGGGCCGAGAAAACCACCGTCTCATGGGGCCGGACACTCAGGGTCAGGGGAAAATCCAATATATATCTGGTGATATCTCGGGTGCTATTACAGATAGCGCATTAAATCAAAGTGCATTGTCTGCAGGAGGCCCTGGCGCATGAATCTGTGCAGCGGGAACGACCTCGGACCACCAGGGGCCGAGAAAACCACCGTATCATGGGGCCGGACACTCAGGGTCAGGGGAAAATCCAATATATGTCTGGTCATATCTCGGGTGCTATTAGAGATAGCGCAATAAACCAAAGTGAATTATCTGCTGGAGGCCCTGGCGCATGCATCTATGCAGCGGGAACGACCTCGGACCACCAGGGGCCGAGAAAACCACCGTCTCATGGGGCCGGACACTCAGTGTCAGGGAAAAATCAAATATATATCTGGTGATATCTCGGGTGCTGTTAGAGATATCGCAATAAGTCAAAGTGCATTTTCCGTAGGAGGCCCTTGCGCATGAATTGGTGCAGCTGGAACGACCTCGGACGGCTAGGGGCCGAGAAAACCACCGTCTCATGGGGCCGGACACTCAGGGTCAGGGAAAAATCAAATATATATCTGGTGATATCTCGGGTGCTATTAGAGATAGAGAAATAAACCAAAGTGAATTATCTGCAGGAGGCCCAGGCGCATGCATCTGGGCTGCGGGAACGACCTCGGACCACCAGGGGCGAAGGAAACCACCGTCTCATGGGACCGGACATTCATCGTCAGGGAAAAATCCAATATATATCTGGTGATATCTCGGGTGCTATTAGAGATAGCGCAATAAACCAAAGCGCATTGTCTGTAGGAGGCACTGGCGCAAGAATGTGTGCAGCAGGAACGACCTCGGACCACTAGAGGCCGAGAAAACCACCGTCTCATGGGGCCAGACACTCAGGGTCAGGGGAAAATCCAATATATATCTGGTGATATCTCGGGTGCTATTACAGATAGCGCAATAAATCAAAGTGCATTGTCTGTAGGAGGACCTGGCGCATGAATCTGGGCAGCGGGAACGACCTCGGACCACCAGCGGCCGAGAAAACCACCGTCTCATGGTGCTGGACACTCAGGGTCAAGGGAAAATACAATATATATGTGGTGATATCTCGGGTGCTATTAGAGATAGCGCAATAAACCAACGTGAATTATCTGCAGGAGGCCCTGGCGCATGCATCTGTGCAGCGGGAACGACCTCGGACCACCAGGGGCCAAGGAAACGACCGTCTCATGGGACCGGACACTCAGGGTCAGGGGAAAATCCAATATATATCTGGTGATATCTCGGGTGCTATTAGAGATAGCGCACTAAACCAAAGTGCATTGTCTGTAGGAGGCTCTGGCGCATGAATCTGTGCACCGGAAACGACCTCGGACAAGCAGGGGCCGAGAAAACCACAGTCTCATGGGGCCGGACACTCAGGGTCGGGGAAAAATCCAATATACTACTGGTGATATCTCGGGTGCTATTAGAGATAGGGCAATAAACCAAAGCGCATTGTCTGTAGGAGGCCCTGGCGCATGATTCTGTGCAGCGGGAACGACCTCGGACCACCCGGGGCCAAGAAAACCACCGTCTCATGGGGCCGGACACTCAGGGTCAGGGGAAAATCCAATATATATCTGGTGATATCTCGGGTGCTATTAGAGATAGCGCAATAAACCAAAGTGAAATATCTGCAGAAGGCCACGTCGCATGAATGTGTGCAGCGGGAACGACCTCGCACCACCAGGGGCCGAGAAAACCACAGTCTCATGGGGTCGGACACTCAGGATCAGGGGAAAATCCAATATATATCTGGTTATATCTCGGGTGCTATTAGAGATAGCGCCATAAATCAAAGTGTATTGTCTGTAGGAGGCGCTGGCGAATGAATCTGTGCAGCAGGAACGACCTCGGACCACCAGGGGCCAAGGAAACCACCGACTCATGGGGCCGGACACTCAGGGTCAGGGGAAAATCCAATATATATCTGGTGATATCTCGGGTGCTATTAGAGATAGCGCAATAAACCAAAGTGAAATATCTGCAGAAGGCCACGTCGCATGAATGTGTGCAGCGGGAACGACCTCGCACCACCAGGGGCCGAGAAAACCACAGTCTCATGGGGTCGGGCACTCAGGATCAGGGGAAAATCCAATATATATCTGGTTATATCTCGGGTGCTATTAGAGATAGCGCCATAAATCAAAGTGTATTGTCTGTAGGAGGCGCTGGCGAATGAATCTGTGCAGCAGGAACGACCTCGGACCACCAGGGGCCAAGGAAACCACCGACTCATGGGGCCGGACACTCAGGGTCAGGGAAAAATCCAATATATATCTGGTGATATCTCGGGTGCTGTTAGGGATAGCGCAATAAACCAAAGTGAATTATCTGCAGGAGGCCCTGGCGCATGCATCTGTGCAGCGGGAACGACCTCGGACCAACAGGGGCCGAGAAAACCACAGTCTCATGGGGCCGGAGACTCAGGGTCAGGGAAAAATCCAATATATATCTGGTGATATCTCAGGTGCTATTACAGATAGCGCAATAAATCAAAGTGCATTTCTGCAGGAGGCCCTGGCGCATGAATCTGTGAAGCAGGAAAGACCTCGGCCCTTCAGGGGCCGAGAAACTTACAGATTTTCGGTGTCCGTCACCCAAAGTCATGTAAAAATCCAGCATATATATGGAGCTTTCTCGGGTGCTATTACAGATAGCGCAATAAATCAAAGTGCATTGTCTATAGGAGGCCCTGGCGCATGAATCTGGGAAGCGGGAACGACCTCGGACCACCAGGGGCCGAGAAAACCACCGTCTCATGGGGCCGCACTCTCAGGGTCAGGGAATATCCAATATATATCTGGTGATATCTCGGGTGCTATTAGAGATAGCGCGATAAAGCAAAGTGAATTATCTCCAGGAGGCCCTGGCGCATGAATCTGTGCAGCGGGAACGACCTCGGACCACCGGGCCCGAGAAAATCACCGTCTCGTGGGGTTGAACACTCAGGGTGAGGGAAAAATCCAATATATATCTGGAGATGTCGCGGGTGCTATTAGAGATAGCGCAATAAACCAAAGTGAATTATCTGCAGGAGGCCCTGGCGCATTAATATGTGCAGCGGGAACGACCTCGGACTACCAGGGACTACGAGGGGACTACCACCGTGGTTTTCTCGGCCCCTGGTGATGCGAGGTCGTTCCCGCTGCACAGATTCCTGCGCCAGGGCCTTCTGCAGACAATGCACTTTGATTCATTGCGCTATCTCTAATAGCACCCGAGATATCACCAGATATATATAGGATTTTTCCCTGACCCTGAGTGTCCGGCCCCATGCGACGGTGGTTTTCTCGGCCCCTGGTGGTCCGAGGTCGTTCCCGCTGCACAGATTCCTGCGCCAGGGCCTCCTGCAGAAAATTCACTTTGGTTTATTGCGCTATCTGTAATAGCACCCGAGATATCACCAGATATATATTGGATTTTTCCCTGACCCTGAGTGTCCGGCCCCATGAGACGGTGGTTTTCTCGGCCCCTGGTTGTCCGAGGACGTTCCCGCTGCACAGATTTATGGGCCAGGGCCTCCTGCAGAAAATTCACTGTGGTTTATTGCGCTATCTCTAATAGCACCCGAGATATCACCAGATATATATTGGATTTTATCCCGACCCTGAGTGTCCGGCCCCATGAGTCGGTGGTTTTCTCGGCCCCTGGTGGTCCGAGGTCGTTCCCGCTGCACAGATGCATGGCCCAGGACCTCCTGCAGATAATTCACTTTGGTCTATTGCGCTATCTGTAATAGCACCCGAAATATCACCAGATATATATTGGATTTTTCCCTGACCCTGAGTGTCCGGCCCCATGAGACGGTGGTTTTCTCGGCCCCTGGTTGTCCGAGGACGTTCCCGCTGCACAGATTTATGGGCCAGGGCCTCCTGCAGAAAATTCACTTTGGTTTATTGCGCTATCTCTAATAGCACCCGAGATATCACCAGATATATATTGGATTTTTCCCTAACCCTGAGTGTCCGGCCCCATGGGACGGTTGTTTTCTCGGCCCCTGGTTGTCCGAGGTCGTTCCCGCTGCACAGATTCATGCGCCAGGGCCTCCTGCAGATAATTCACTTTGGTTTATTGCGCTATCTGTAATAGCACCATAGATATCATCAGATATATATTGGATTTTTCCCTGACCCTGAGTGTCCGGCCCCATGAGACGGTGGTTTTCTCGGCCCCTGGTGGTCCGAGGTCGTTCCCGCTGCACAGATTCATGCGCCAGGGCCTCCTGCAGATAATTCACTTTGGTTTATTGTGCTATCTCTAATAGCACCCGAGATATCACGAGATATATATTGGATTTTTCCCCGACCCTGAGTGTCCGGCCCCATGAGACGGTGGTTTTCTCGGCCCCTGGTGGTCCGAGGTCGTTCCCGCTGCCCAGATTCATGCGCCAGGGCGTCCTGCTGATAATTCACTTTGGTTTATTGCGCTATCTGTAATAGCACCCGAGATATCACCGGATATATATTGGATTTTTCCCCGACCCTGAGTGTCCGGCCCAATGAGGCGGTGGTTTTCTCGGCCCCTGGTGGTCCGAGGTCGTTCCCGCTGCACAGATTCATGCGCCAGGGCCCCCTGCATATAATTCACTTTGGTTTAGTGCGCTATCTCTAATAGCACCCGAGATATCACCAGATATATATTGGATTTTTCCCTGACCCTGAGTGTCCGGCCCCATGATACGGTGGTTTTCTCGGCCCCTGCTGATCCGAGGTCGTTCCTGCTGCACAGATGCATGCGCCAGGGCCTCCTGCAGTTAATTCACTTTGGTTTATTGCGCTATCTCTAATAGCACCCGTGATATCACCAGATATATGTTGGATTTTCCCCTGACCCTGAGTGTCCGGCCCCATGAGACGGTGGTTTTCTCGGCCCCTGGTGGTCCGAATTCGTTCCCGCTGCACAGATTTATGGGCCAGGGCCTCCTACAGACAATGCACTTTGATTTATTGTACTATCTGTAATAGCACCCGAGATATCGCCAGATATATATTTGATTTTTCCCTGACCCTGACTGTCCGGCCCCATGAGACGGTGGTTTTCTCGGCCCCTGGTGGTCCGAGGTCGTTCACTCTGCACAGGTTCATTCGCCAGTTCCTCCTACGGACAATGCACTTTGACTTATTGCGCTATCTCCAATAGCACCCGAGATATCATCAGATACATCCTGGATTTTTCCCTGTCCCTGAGTGTCCGGCCCCATGTGTCGGTGGTTTTCTCGGCCCCTGGTGGTCCGAGGTCGTTCCCGCTGCACAGATTCATGCGCCAGGGCCTCCTGCAGACAATGCACTTTGGTTTATTGCGCTATCTCTAATAACATTCAAGATATCACCAGATATATATTGGATTTTTCCCTGACCCTGAGTGTCCGGCCCCATGTGACTGTGTTTTTCTCGACCCCTGGTGGTCCGAAATAGTTCCCGCAGCACAGATTCATGCGCCACGGCCTCCTGCAGATAATTCACTTTGGTTTATTGCGCTATCTCTAATAGCACCCGAGATATCACCAGATATATATTGGATTTTTCCCCGACCCTGAGTGTCCGGCCCCATGAGACGGTGATTTTCTCGGCCCCTGGTGGTCCGAGGTCGTTCCCGCTGCACAGAATCATGCGCCAAGGCTTCCTGCAGACGATGCACTTTGATTTATCGCGCTATCTCTAATAGCACCCGAGATATCACCGGATATATATATGATTTTTCCCTGACCCTGAGTGTCCGGCCCCATGAGACTGTGGTTTTCTCGGCCCCTGGTGGTCCGAGGTCGTTGCCGCTGCACAGATTCATGCGCCAGGGCCTCCCGCAGACAAAGCACTTTGAAGTATCGCGCTATCTCTAATAGCACCCGAGATATCACCAGATATATATTGGATTTTCCCCTGACCCTGAGTGTCCGGCCCCATGAGGTGGTGGTTTTCTCGGCCCCTAGTGATCCGAGGTCGTTCCTGCTGCACAGAATCATGCGCCAGGGCTTCCTGCAGATAATTCACTTTGGTTTATTGCGCTATCTCTAATAGCACCCGAGATATCACCAGATATATATTGGATTTTCCCCTGACCCTGAGTGTCCGGCCCCATGAGACTGTGGTTTCCTCGGCCCCTGCTGGTCCGAGGTCGTTCACGCTGCACAGATTCATGCGCCAGGGCCTCCTACAGACAATGCACTTTAATTTATTGCGCAATCTCTAATAGCACCCGAGATATCACCAGATATATGCTGGATTTTTACATGACCTCGGGTGACGGATTAAGAATATCTGTAATTTTCTCGGCCCCTGGTGGTCCGAGGTCGTTCCGGCTGCACAGGTTCATTCGCCAGTTCCTCCTACGGACAATGCACTTTGATTTATTGCGCTATCTCCAATAGCACCCGAGATATCATCAGATACATCCTGGATTTTTCCCTGTCCCTGAGTGTCCGGCCCCATGTGTCGGTGGTATTCTCGGCCCCTAGTGGTCCGAGGTCGATCCCGCTGCACAGATTGATGCGCCAGGGCCTCCGACAGACAGTGCACTTTGATTTATTGCGCTATCTCTAATAGAACCCGAGATATCACCACATATATATTGAATTTTTCCCTGACCCTGAGTGCCCGGCCCCATGTGTAGGTGGTTTTCTCGGCCCCTGGTGGTCCGAGCTCGTTCCCGCTGCACAGATTCATGCGCTAGGGCCTCCTGCAGACAATGCACTTTGATATATCGCTCTACCTCTAATAGCACCCGAGATATCATCAGATACATCCTGGATTTTTACATCACCTTGGGTGTCCGGCACCATGTGTCGGTGGTTTTCTCGGCACCTGGTGGTCCGTCTTCGTTCCTGCTGCGCAGATTCATGCGGCAGGGCCTCCTGCAGATAATACACTTTGATTTATCGCGCTATCTGTAATACAACCCGAGATATTACCAGATATATAATGGATTTTACCCTGACCCTTAGTATCCGGCCCCATGAGTCGGTGATTTTCTCGGTCCCTGGTGCTCCGAGGTATATCCCACTGCACAGATTCATGCGCCAGGTCTTGCTGCAGACAATGCACTTTGATTTATTGCGCTATCTCTAATAGCACCCGAGATATCACCAGATATATGCTGGATTATTACATGACCTTGGGTAACGGATACCGAAAATCTGTAATTTTCTCTGCCCCTGGTTGTCCCAGGCCGTTCCTGCTGCTCACATTAATGCGCATGGGCCTCCTACGGACAATGCGCTTTGATTTATTGCGCTATCTCTAATAGCACCCGAGATATCACCAGATATATATTGGATTTTACCGTGACCCTTAGTATCCGGCCCCATGAGTCGGTGGTTTTCTCGGCCCCTGGTGGTCCGAGGTCGTTCCCGCTGCACAGATTCATGCGCCAGGGCTTCCTGGAGACAATTCACTTTGGTTTATTGCGCTATCTGTAAGAGCACCCGAGACATCACCACATATATAATGGATTTTTCCCCGACCCTGAGTGTCCGGCCCCATGAGACGGTGATTTTCTCGGCCCCTGGTGGTCCGAGGTCGTTCCCGCTGCACAGAATCATGCGCCAAGGCTTCCTGCAGACGATGCACTTTGATTTATCGCACTATCTCTAATGGCACCCGAGATATCACCGGATATATATAGGATTTTTCCCTGACGATGAGTGTCCGGCCCCATGAGACTGCGGTTTTCTCGGCCTCTGGTGGTCCGACGTCGTTCCCGCTACACAGATTCATGAGCTAGCGCCTCCTGCAGACAATGCACTTTGATATATCGCTCTATCTCTAATTGCACCCGAGATATCATCAGATACATCCTGGATTTTTACATGACCTTGGGTGTCCGGCACAATGAGTCGGTGGTTTTCTCGGACCCTGGTGGTCCTAGGTCGTTCCCGCTGCACAGATTCATGCACCAGGGCCTCCTGCAGACAATGCACTTTGGTTTATTGCGCTATCTCTAATAACATTCGAGATATCACCAGATATATATTGGATTTTTCCCTGACCCTGAGTGTCCGGCCCCATGTGACTGTGTTTTTCTCGACCCCTGGTGGTCCGAGATAGTTCCCGCAGCACAGATTCATGCGCCAGGGCCTCCTGCAGATAATTCACTTTGGTTTATTGCGCTATCTCTAATAGCACCCGAGATACCACCAGATATATATTGGATTTTTCCCCTACCCTGAGTGTCCGGCCCCATGAGACGGTGATTTTCTCGGCCCCTGGTGGTCCGAGGTCGTTCCCGCTGCACAGAATCATGCGCCAAGGCTTCCTGCAGACGATGCACTTTGATTTATCGCACTATCTCTAATGGCACCTGAGATATCACCGGATATATATAGGATTTTTCCCTGACCCTGAGTGTCCGGCCCCATGAGACTGTGGTTTTCTCGGCCTCTGGTGGTCCGACGTCGTTCCCGCAACACAGATTCATGAGCTAGCGCCTCCTGCAGACAATGCACTTTGATATATCGCTCTATCTCTAATTGCACCCGAGATATCATCAGATACATCCTGGATTTTTACATGACCTTGGGTGTCCGGCACAATGAGTCGGTGGTTTTCTCTGCCCCTGGTGGTCCTAGGTCGTTCCCGCTGCACAGATTCATGCACCAGGGCCTCCTGCAGACAATGCACTTTGGTTTATTGCGCTATCTCTAATAACATTCAAGATATCACCAGATATATATTGGATTTTTCCCTGACCCTGAGTGTCCGGCCCCATGTGACTGTGTTTTTCTCGACCCCTGGTGGTCCGAAATAGTTCCCGCAGCACAGATTCATGCGCCAGGGCCTCCTGCAGATAATTCACTTTGGTTTATTGCGCTATCTCTAATAGCACCCGAGATATCACCAGATATATATTGGATTTTTCCCCGACCCTGAGTGTCCGGCCCCATGAGACGGTGATTTTCTCGGCCCCTGGTGGTCCGAGGTCGTTCCCGCTGCACAGAATCATGCGCCAAGGCTTCCTGCAGACGATGCACTTTGATTTATCGCGCTATCTCTAATAGCACCCGAGATATCACCGGATATATATATGATTTTTCCCTGACCCTGAGTGTCCGGCCCCATGAGACTGTGGTTTTCTCGGCCCCTGGTGGTCCGAGGTCGTTGCCGCTGCACAGATTCATGCGCCAGGGCCTCCCGCAGACAAAGCACTTTGAAGTATCGCGCTATCTCTAATAGCACCCGAGATATCACCAGATATATATTGGATTTTCCCCTGACCCTGAGTGTCCGGCCCCATGAGGTGGTGGTTTTCTCGGCCCCTAGTGATCCGAGGTCGTTCCTGCTGCACAGAATCATGCGCCAGGGCTTCCTGCAGATAATTCACTTTGGTTTATTGCGCTATCTCTAATAGCACCCGAGATATCACCAGATATATATTGGATTTTCCCCTGACCCTGAGTGTCCGGCCCCATGAGACTGTGGTTTCCTCGGCCCCTGGTGGTCCGAGGTCGTTCACGCTGCACAGATTCATGCGCCAGGGCCTCCTACAGACAATGCACTTTGATTTATTGTACTATCTGTAATAGCACCCGAGATATCGCCAGATATATATTTGATTTTTCCCTGACCCTGACTGTCCGGCCCCATGAGACGGTGGTTTTCTCGGCCCCTGCTGGTCCGAGGTCGTTCCTGCTGCACAGATTCATGCGACAGGACCTCCTGCAGACAATGCACTTTAATTTATTGCGCAATCTCTAATAGCACCCGAGATATCACCAGATATATGCTGGATTTTTACATGACCTCGGGTGACGGATTAAGAATATCTGTAATTTTCTCGGCCCCTGGTGGTCCGAGGTCGTTCCGGCTGCACAGGTTCATTCGCCAGTTCCTCCTACGGACAATGCACTTTGATTTATTGCGCTATCTCCAATAGCACCCGAGATATCATCAGATACATCCTGGATTTTTCCCTGTCCCTGAGTGTCCGGCCCCATGTGTCGGTGGTATTCTCGGCCCCTAGTGGTCCGAGGTCGATCCCGCTGCACAGATTGATGCGCCAGGGCCTCCGACAGACAGTGCACTTTGATTTATTGCGCTATCTCTAATAGAACCCGAGATATCACCACATATATATTGAATTTTTCCCTGACCCTGAGTGCCCGGCCCCATGTGTAGGTGGTTTTCTCGGCCCCTGGTGGTCCGAGCTCGTTCCCGCTGCACAGATTCATGCGCTAGGGCCTCCTGCAGACAATGCACTTTTGATATATCGCTCTACCTCTAATAGCACCCGAGATATCATCAGATACATCCTGGATTTTTACATCACCTTGGGTGTCCGGCACCATGTGTCGGTGGTTTTCTCGGCACCTGGTGGTCCGTCTTCGTTCCTGCTGCGCAGATTCATGCGGCAGGGCCTCCTGCAGATAATACACTTTGATTTATCGCGCTATCTGTAATACAACCCGAGATATTACCAGATATATAATGGATTTTACCCTGACCCTTAGTATCCGGCCCCATGAGTCGGTGATTTTCTCGGTCCCTGGTGCTCCGAGGTATATCCCACTGCACAGATTCATGCGCCAGGTCTTCCTGCAGACAATGCACTTTGATTTATTGCGCTATCTCTAATAGCACCCGAGATATCACCAGATATATGCTGGATTATTACATGACCTTGGGTAACGGATACCGAAAATCTGTAATTTTCTCTGCCCCTGGTTGTCCCAGGTCGTTCCTGCTGCTCACATTAATGCGCATGGGCCTCCTACGGACAATGCGCTTTGATTTATTGCGCTATCTCTAATAGCACCCGAGATATCACCAGATATATATTGGATTTTACCGTGACCCTTAGTATCCGGCCCCATGAGTCGGTGGTTTTCTCGGCCCCTGGTGGTCCGAGGTCGTTCCCGCTGCACAGATTCATGCGCCAGGGCTTCCTGGAGACAATTCACTTTGGTTTATTGCGCTATCTGTAAGAGCACCCGAGACATCACCAGATATATATTGGATTTTTCCCCGACCCTGAGTGTCCGGCCCCATGAGACGGTGATTTTCTCGGCCCCTGGTGGTCCGAGGTCGTTCCCGCTGCACAGAATCATGCGCCAAGGCTTCCTGCAGACGATGCACTTTGATTTATCGCACTATCTCTAATGGCACCCGAGATATCACCGGATATATATAGGATTTTTCCCTGACCCTGAGTGTCCGGCCCCATGAGACTGTGGTTTTCTCGGCCTCTGGTGGTCCGACGTCGTTCCCGCTACACAGATTCATGAGCTAGCGCCTCCTGCAGACAATGCACTTTGATATATCGCTCTATCTCTAATTGCACCCGAGATATCATCAGATACATCCTGGATTTTTACATGACCTTGGGTGTCCGGCACAATGAGTCGGTGGTTTTCTCGGCCCCTGGTGGTCCTAGGTCGTTCCCGCTGCACAGATTCATGCACCAGGGCCTCCTGCAGACAATGCACTTTGGTTTATTGCGCTATCTCTAATAACATTCGAGATATCACCAGATATATATTGGATTTTTCCCTGACCCTGAGTGTCCGGCCCCATGTGACTGTGTTTTTCTCGACCCCTGGTGGTGCGAGATAGTTCCCGCAGCACAGATTCATGCGCCAGGGCCTCCTGCAGATAATTCACTTTGGTTTATTGCGCTATCTCTAATAGCACCCGAGATATCACCAGATATATATTGGATTTTTCCCCGACCCTGAGTGTCCGGCCCCATGAGACGGTGATTTTCTCGGCCCCTGGTGGTCCGAGGTCGTTCCCGCTGCACAGAATCATGCGCCAAGGCTTCCTGCAGACGATGCACTTTGATTTATCGCACTATCTCTAATGGCACCCGAGATATCACCGGATATATATAGGATTTTTCCCTGACCCTGAGCGTCCGGCCCCATGAGACTGTGGTTTTCTCGGCCTCCGGTGGTCCGAGGTCGTTCCCGCTGCACAGAATCATGCGCCAAGGCTTCCTGCAGACGATGCACTTTGATTTATCGCACTATCTCTAATGGCACCCGAGATATCACCAGATATATATTGGATTTTTCCCCGACCCTGAGTGTCCGGCCCCATGAGACGGTGGTTTTCTCGGCCCCTGGTGGTCCGATGTCGTTCCCGCTTCACAGATTCAAGCGCCAGGGCCTCCTACAGACAATGCACATTGGTTTATTGCGCTATCTGTAATAGCATCCGAGATATCACCAGATATATATTGGATTTTTCCCTGACCCTGACAGTCCGGCCCCATGTGTCGGTGGTTTTCTCGGCCCCTGGTGGTCCGAGGTCGTTGCCGCTGCACAGATTCATGCGCCAGGGCCTCCCGCAGACAAAGCACTTTGAAGTATCGCGCTATCTCTAATAGCACCCGAGATATCACCAGATATATATTGGATTTTCCCCTGACCCTGAGTGTCCGGCCCCATGAGGTGGTGGTTTTCTCGGCCCCTAGTGATCCGAGGTCGTTCCTGCTGCACAGAATCATGCGCCAGGGCTTCCTGCAGATAATTCACTTTGGCTTATTGCGCTATCTCTAATAGCACCCGAGATATCACCAGATGTATATTGGATTTTTCCCCGACCCTGAGTGTCCGGCCCCATGAGACGGTGGTTTTCTCGGCCCCTGGTGGTCCGAGGTCGTTCCCGCTGCACGGGTTCATGCGCCAGGGCTTCCTGCAGACAATGCACTTTGATTTATTGCCCTATCTCTAATATCACCCGAGATATCACCAGATATATATTGGATTTTTACAGGACCCTGAGTGTCCGGTCCCATGAGACGGTGGTTTTCTCGGCCCCTGGTGGTCCGAGGTCGTTGCCGCTGCACAGATTCATGCGCCAGGGCCTCCCGCAGAAAAAGCACTTTGAAGTATCGCGCTATCTCTAATAGCACCCGAGATATCACCAGATATATATTGGATTTTCCCCTGACCCTGAGTGTCCGGCCCCATGAGGTGGTGGTTTTCTCGGCCCCTAGTGATCCGATGTCGCTCCTGCTGCACAGATTCATGCGCAAGGGCCTCCTACGGACAGTGCACTTTGATTTATTGCGCTATCTCTAATAGCACCCGAGATATCATCAGATACATCCTGGGTTTTTACATGCCCTTGGGTGTCCGGCCCCATGTGTCGGTGGTTTTCTCGGGCCCTGTTTGTCCGAGGTCGTTCCCGCTGCACAGATTCATGCGCCAGGGCCCGCTGCAGATAATTCACTTTGGTTTAGTGCGCTATCTGTAACAGCACCCGAGATATCACCAGATATATATTGGATTCTTCCCCGACCCTGAGTGTACGGCCCCATGAGACTGTGTTTTTCTCGACCCCTGGTGGTCCGAGGTCGTTCCCGCTGCACAGATGCCTGCGCCAGGGCCTCCTGCAGAAAATGCACTTTGATTTATTGCGCTATCAGGTAATAGCACCCGAGATATCACCAGATATATATTGGATTTTTCCCTGACCCTGAGTGTCCGGCCCCATGAGACGGTGGTTTTCTCGGCCCCTGGTGTTCCGAGGTAGTTCCTGCTGCACAGGTTCATGCGCCAGGGCCTCCTACAGACAATGCACTTTGATTTATTGCGCTATCAGGTAATAGCACCCGAGATATCACCAGATATATATTGAATTTTTCAACCGACCCTGAGTGTCCCGCCCCATGAGACGGTGGTTTTCTCGGCCCCTGGTGGTCCGAGGTCGTTCCCGCAGCACAGATTCATGCGCCAGGGCCTGCTCCAGACAATGCACTTTGGTTTATTGCACTATCTCAAATAGTACCCGAGATATCACCAGATATATGCTAGATTTTTACATGACCTTGGGTGACGGATACCGAAAATCTGTAATTTTCTCGGCTCCTGGTGGTCCGAGGTCGTTCCCGCTGCCCAGATTCATGCGCCAGGGCCTCCTACAGACAATGCACTTTGATTTATTGCGCTATCTCTAATAGCACCCGAGATATCACCAGATATACATTGGATTTTCCCCTGACCCTGAGTGTCCGACTCCATGAGACTGTGGCTTTCTCGACCCCTGGTGGTCCGAGGTCGTCCCCGCTGCACAGATGCCTGCGCCAGGGCCTCCTCCAGATAATTCACTTTGGTTTATTGCGCTATCTCAAATAGCACCCGAGATATCACCAGATAGATATTGGATTTTCCCATGACCCTGAGTGTCCGGCCCCATGAGACGGTGGTTTTCTCGGCCCCTGGTGGTCCGAGGTAGTTCCCGATGCACAGATTCATGCGCCAGGGCTTCCTGCAGGCAATGCACTTTGATTTAATGCGCTATCTGTAATAGCACCCGAGAAAGCTCCATATATATGCTGGATTTTTACATGTCTTTGGGTGACGGATACCGAAAATGTGTAATTGTCTCGGCCCCTGGTGTTCCGATGTCGCTCCTGCTGCACAGATTCATGCGCAAGGGCCTCCTACGGACAGTGCACTTTGATTTATTGCGCTATCTCTAATAGCACCCGAGATATCATCAGATACATCCTGGGTTTTTACATGACCTTGGGTGTCCGGCCCCATGTGTCGGTGGTTTTCTCGGGCCCTGGTGGTCCGAGGTCGTTCCCGCTGCACAGATTCATGCGCCAGGGCCCGCTGCAGATAATTCACTTTGGTTTAGTGCGCTATCTGTAATAGCACCCGAGATATCACCAGATATATATTGGATTCTTCCCCGACCCTGAGTGTCCGGCCCCATGAGACTGTGTTTTTCTCGACCCCTGGTGGTCCGAGGTCGTTCCCGCTGCACAGATGCCTGCGCCAGGGCCTCCTGCAGAAAATGCACTTTGATTTATTGCGCTATCAGGTAATAGCACCCGAGATATCACTAGATATATATTGGATTTTTCCCTGACCCTGAGTGTCCGGCCCCATGAGACGGTGGTTTTCTCGGCCCCTGGTGTTCCGAGGTAGTTCCTGCTGCACAGATTCATGCGCCGGGGCCTCCTACGGACAATGCACTTTGATTTATTGCGCTATCTCTAATAGCACCCGAGATATCATCAGATACATCCTGGGTTTTTACATGACCTTGGGTGTCCGGCCCCATGTGTCGGTGCTTTTCTCGGTTCCTGGTGGTCCGAGGTCGATCCTGCTGCACAGATTCATGCGCCAAGGCCTCCTGCAGACAATGCACTTTGATTTATTGCGCTATCTCTAATAGCACCCGAGATATCACCAGATATACATAGGATTTTCCCCTGTCCCTGAGTGTCCGGCCCCATGAGACGGTGGTTCTCTCGACCCCTGGTGGTCCGAGGTCGCTCCCGCTGCACAGATGCCTGCGTCAGGGCCTCCTCCAGATAACTCACTTTGGTTGATTGCCCTTTCTCTAATAGCACCCGAGATATCACCAGATATATGCTGGATTTTTACATGACCTTGGGTGACGGATACCGAAAATCTGTAATTTTCTCGGCACCTGGTGATCCGAGGTCGTTCCCGCTGCACAGATTCATGCGCCAGGCCCTCTTGCAGACATTTCACTTTGGTTTATTGCGCTATCTGTAATAGCACCCGAGATATCACCAGATATATATTGGATTTTTCCCTGACCCTGAGTGTCCGGCACCATGTGTCGGTGGTTTTATCGGCCCCTGGTGGTCCGAGGTCGATCCTGCTGCACAGATTCATGCGCCAGGGCCTCCTACAGACAATGCACTTTGATATATTGCGCTATCTCAAATAGCACCCGAGATATCACCAGATATATATTGGATTTTCCCATGACCCTGAGTGTCCGGCCCCATGAGACGGTGGTTCTCTCGGCCCCTGGTGGTCCGAGGTCGTTCCCGCTGCCCAGATTCATGCGCCAGGGCCTCCTACAGACAATGCACTTTCATTTATTGCGCTATCTCTAATAGCACCCGAGATATCACCAAATATATATTGGATTTTTCCCTGACCCTGAGTGTCCGGCCCCATGTGTCGGTGGTTTTCTCGGCCCCTGGTGGTCCGAGGTCGTTCCCGCTGCACAAATGCATGCGCCAGGGCATCCTGCAGATAATTCACTCTGGTTTATTGCGCTATCTCTAATAGCACCCGAGATATCACCAGATATATATTGGATTTTCCCCTGTCCCTGAGTGTCCGGCCCCATGAGACTGTGGCTTTCTCGACCCCTGGTGGTCCGAGGTCGTCCCCGCTGCACAGATGCCTGCGCCAGGGCCTCCTCCAGATAATTCACTTTGGTTTATTATGCTATCTCTAATAGCACCCGAGATATCACCACATATATATTGGATTTTCCCATGACCCTGAGTGTCCGGCTCCATGAGACGGTGATTTTCTCGGCCCCTGGTGGTCCGAGGTCGTTCCCGCTGCACAGATTCATGCGCCAGGGCCTCCTACAGACAATGCACTATGGTTTATTGCGCTATCTGTAATAGCACCCGAGATATCACCAGATATATGCCGGATATTTACGTGACCTTGGGTGACGGATTCCGAATGTCTGTAATTTTCTCGGCCCCTGGAGGTCCGAGGTCGTTCCTGCTGCTCAGATTCATTCGCCAGTGCCTCCTACAGACAATGCACTTTCATTTATTGCGCTATCTCTAATAGCACCCGAGATGTCACCAGATATATATTGGATTTTTCCCTGACCCTGAGTGTCCGGCCCCATGAGACGGTGGTTTTCTCGGTCCCTGGTGGTCCGAGGTCGTTCCCGCTGCACAGATGCATGCGCCAGGGCCTCCCGCAGATAATTCACTTTGATTTATCGCGCTATCTGTAATAGCACCCGAGAAAGCACCATATATATGTTGGATTTTTACATGACTTTGTGTGACGGACACCGAAAATCTGTAATTTCCTCGGCCCCTGGTGGTCCTACGTCGTTCCTGCTGCACAGATTCAAGCGGAAGGGCCTCCTCCGGACAATCCACTTTGATTTATTGCGCTATCACTAATAGCACCCGAGATATCACCAGATATATATTGGATTTTCCCCTGACCCTGAGTGTCCGGCCCCATGGGACGGTGGTTCTCTCGGCCCCTGGTGGTCCGTTGTCGTTCGCGCTGCCCATATTCATGCGCCAGGGCCTATTACAGACAATGCACTTTGATTTATTGCGCTATCTCTAATAGCACCCGAGATATCACCACATATATATTGGAATTTCCCATGACCCTGAGTGTCCGGCCCCATGAGACGGTGGTTCTCTCGGCCCCTGGTGGTCCGAGGTCGTTCCCGCTGCCCAGATTCATGCGCCAGGGCCTCCTACAGACAATGCACTTTGACTTATTGCGCTATCTCTAACAGCACCCGAGATATCACCAGATATATATTGGATTTTCCCATGACCCTGAGTGTCCGGCCCCATGAGACGGTGGTTTTCTCGGTCCCTGGTGGTCCGATGTCGTTCCTGCTGCACAGATTCATGAGCAAGGGCCTCCTACGGACAGTGCACTTTGATTTATTGCGATAACTCTAATAGCACACGAGATATCACCAGATACATATTGGATTTTCCCCTGACCTTGGGTGTCGGGCCCCATGTGTCGGTGGTTTTCTCGGCCCCTGGTGGTCCGAGGTCGTTCCCGCTGCACAGATTCATGCGCCAGGGCCCGCTGCTGATAATTCACTTTGGCTTAGTGCGCTATCTGTAAGAGCACCCGAGATATCACCAGATATATATTGAATTTTTCAACCGACCCTGAGTGTCCGGCTCCATGAGACGGTGGTTTTCTCGGCCCCTGGTGGTCCGTCTTCGTTCCCGCTGCCCAGATTCATGCGCCAGGGCCTCCCACAGACAATGCACTTTGATTTAATGCGCTATCTGTAATAGCACCCGAGAAAGCTCCATATATATGCTGGATTTTTACATGTCTTTGGATGACGGATACCGAAAATCTGTAATTTTCTCGGTCCCTGGTGTTCCGATGTCGTTCCTGCTGCACAGGTACATGCGCAAGGGCCTCCTACGGACAATGCACTTTGATTTATTGCGCTATCTCTAATTGCACCCGAGATATCATCAGATACATCCTGGGTTTTTACATGACCTTGGGTGTCCGGCCCCATGTGTCGGTGGTTTTCTCGGTTCCTGGTGGACCGAGGTCGATCCTGCTGCACAGATTCATGCGCCAAGGCCTCCTGTAGACAATGCACTTTGATTTATTGCGCTATCTCTAATAGCACCCGAGATATCACCAGATATACATAGGATTTTCCCCTGTCCCTGAGTGTCCGGCCCCATGAGACGGTGGTTCTCTCGACCCCTGGTGGTCCGAGGTCGCTCCCGCTGCACAGATGCCTGCGTCAGGGCCTCCTCCAGATAACTCACTTTGGTATATTGCCCTTTCTCTAATAGCACCCGAGATATCACCAGATATATGCTGGATTTTTACATAACCTTGGGTGACGGATACCGAAAATCTGTAATTTTCTCGGCCCCTGGTGGTCCGAGGTCGTTCCCGCTGCACAGATTCATGCGCCCGGCCTCCTGCAGATAATTCACTTTGATTTATTGCGCTATCTCTAATAGCACCCGAGATATCACCAGATATATATTGGATCTTTCCCTGGCCCTGACAGTACGGCCCCATATGTCGGTGGTTTTCTCGGCCCCTGGTGGTCCGAGGTCGTTCCCGCAGCACAGATTCATGCGTCAGGGCCTCCTGCAGACAATGCACTTTGGTTTATCGCGCTATCTCTTATAGCACCCGAGATATCACCAGATATATGCTGAATTTTTACATGATCTTGGGTGACGGATACCAAAAATCTGTAATTTTCTCGGCCCCTGGTTGTCCCAGGTCGTTCCTGCTGCTCACATTAATGCGCAAGGGCCTCCTACGGACAATGCACTTTGATTAATTGCGCTATCTCTAATAGCACCCGAGATATCACCAGATATATGCTGGATTTTTACATGTCATTGGGTGACGGATACCGAAAATCTGTAATTTTCTCGGCCCCTGGTGGTCCTACGTCGTTCCTGCTGCACAGATGCATGCGCCAGGCCCTCCCGCAGACAACGCATTTTGAAATATCGCGCTATCTCTAATAGCACCCGAGATATCACCAGATATATATTGGATTTTTCCCTGACCCTGAGTGTCCGGCCCCGTGAGACGGTGGTTTTCTCGGCCCCTGGTGGTCCGAGGTCGTTGCCGCTGTACAGATTCATGCGCCAGGGCCTCCCGCAGACAAAGCACTTTGAAGTATCGCGCTATCTCTAATAGCACCCGAGATATCACCAGATATATATTGGATTTTTCCCTGACCCTGACAGTCCGGCCCCTTGTGTCGGTGGTTTTCTCGGCCCCTGGTGGTCCGATGTCGTTGCCGCTGCACAGATGCATGCGCCAGGCCCTCCCGCAGACAACGCACTTTGAAATATCGCGCTATCTCTAATAGCACCCGAGATATCACCAGATATATATTGGATTTTCCCCTGACCCTGAGTGTCCGGCCCCATGTGTCGGTGGTTTTCTCGTACCCTGGTGGTCGGAGGTCGTTCCCGCTGCACATATTCATGCGCCAGGGCCTCCTGCAGATAATTCACTTTGGTTTATTGCGCTGTCTCTAATAGCACCCGAGATATCACCAGATATATATTGGATTTTTCCCTGACCCTAAGTGTCCGGCCACATGAGACGGTGGTTTTCTCGGGCCCTGGTGGTCCGAGGTCGTTCCCGCTGCACAGATTCATGCGCCGGGGCCTCCTGCAGACAATGCACTTTGATTTATTGCGCTATCTGTAATAGAACCCGAGATATCACCAGATATATATTGGATTTTTCCCTGACCCTGACAGTCCGGCCCCATGAGACGGTGATTTTCTCGGCTCCTGGTGGTCCGAGGTCGCTCCCGCTGCACGGAATCATGCGCCAGGGCTTCCCGCAGACAATGCACTTCCATTTATTGCGCTATCTCTAATAGCACCCGAGATATCACTAGATATATATTGGATTTTTCCCTGACCCTGACAGTCCGGCAGAATGTGTCGGTGGTTTTCTCGGCCCCTGGTGGTCCGAGGTCGTTGCCCCTGTACAGATTCATGCGCCAGGGCCTCCCGCAGACAAAGCACTTTGAAGTATCGCGCTATCTCTAATAGCACCCGAGATATCACCAGATATATATTGGATTTTCCCCTGACCCTGAGTGTCCGGCCCCATGAGATGGTGGTTTTCTCGGCCCCTAGTGATCCGAGGTCGTTCCAGCAGAACAGATTCATTCGCCAGTGCCTCCTACAGACAATGCACTTTGATTTATTGCGCTATCTCTAATAGCACCCGATATATCACCAGATATATATTGGATTTTACCCTGACCCTGAGAGTCCGGCCCCATGAGACGGTGGTTTTCTCGGACCCTGGTGGTCCCAAGTGGTTCCCGCTGCACAGATTCATGCGCCAGGGCCTCCTACAGACAATGCACTATGGTTTATTGCGCTATCTGTAATAGCACCCGAGATATCACCAGATATATGCTGGATTTTTACATGTCATTGGGTGACGGATACCGAAAATCTGTAATTTTCTCGGCCCCTGGTGGTCCTACGTCGTTCCTGCTGCACTGATTCAAGCGCAAGGGCCTACTCCGGACAATCCACTTTGATTTATTGCGATATCTCTAATAGCACCCGAGATATCACCAGATATATATTTGATTTTTCCCTGACCCTGAGTGTCCGGCCCCGTGAGACGGTGGTTTTCTCGGCCCCTGGAGGTCCGAGGTCGTTCCCGCTGCACAGATTCATTCGCCAGTGCCTCCTGCACACAATGCACTTTGATTTATCGCGCTATCTCTTATAGTACCCGAGATATCATCTGATACAGCCTGGATTTTTACATGACCTTGCGTGTCCGGCCCAATGTGTCGGAGGTTTTCTCGGCGCCTGGTGGTCCGAGGTCGATCCCACTGCACAGACTCATGCGCCAGGGCCTCCTGTAGACAATGCACTATGGTTTATTGCGCTATCTGTAATAGCACCCGAGATATCACCAGATATATGCAGGATTTTTACATGTCATTGGGTGACGGATACCGAAAATCTGTAATTTTCTCGGCCCCTGGTGGTCCTACGTCGTTCCTGCTGCACAGATGCATTCGCCAGGCCCTCCCGCAGACAACGCATTTTGAAATATCGCGCTATCTCTAATAGCACCCGAGATATCACCAGATATATTTTGGATTTTTCCCTGACCCTGAGTGTCCGGCCCCGTGAGACGGTGGTTTTCTCGGCCCCTGGTGGTCCGAGGTCGTTGCCGCTGTACAGATTCATGCGCCAGGGCCTCCCGCAGACAAAGCACTTTGAAGTATCGCGCTATCTCTAATAGCACCCGAGATATCACCAGATATATATTGGATTTTTCCTTGACCCTGACAGTCCGGCCCCTTGTGTCGGTGGTTTTCTCGGCCCCTGGTGGTCCGATGTCGTTGCCGCTGCACAGATGCATGCGCCAGGCCCTCCCGCAGACAACGCACTTTGAAATATCGCGCTATCTCTAATAGCACCCGAGATATCACCAGATATATATTGGATTTTCCCCTGACCCTGAGTGTCCGGCCACATGAGACGGTGGTTTTCTCGGGCCCTGGTGGTCCGAGGTCGTTCCCGCTGCACAGATTCATGCGCCGGGGTCTCCTGCATACAATGCAATTCGATTTATTGCGCTATGTGTAATAGCACCCCAGATATCACCAGATATATATTGGATTTTTCCCTGACCCTGAGTGTCCGGCCCCATGTGACTGCTGTTTTCTCGGCCCCTGGTGGTCCGAGGTCGTTCCCGGCGCACAGATTCATGCGCCGGGGCCTCCTACAGACAATGCACATTGATTTATTGCGCTATCTGTAATAGCACCCGAGATATCACCAGATATATATTGGATTTTTAACTGACCCTGAGTGTCCGGCCCCATGAGACGGTGGTTTTCTCGGCCCCTGGTGGTCCGAGGTCGTTCTCGCTGCACAGATGCATGCGCCAGGGCCTCCTGCAGATAATTCACTTTGATTTATCGCGATATCTGTAATAGCACCAGAGAAAGCACCATATATATGCTGGATTTTTACATGACTTTGTGTGACGGACACCGAAAATCTGTAATTTTCTCGACCCCCGGTGGTCCTACGTCGTTCCTGCTGCACAGATTCAAGCGGAAGGGCCTCCTACAGACAATGCACTGTGATTTATTGCGCTATCTCTAACAGCACCCGAGATATCACCAGATATATATTGGATTTTTCCCAGACTCTGAGTGTCCCGCCCCATGAGACGGTGGTTTTCTCGGGCCCTGGTGGTCCGAGGTCGTTCCCGCTGCACAGATTCATGCGCCAGGGCCTCCTACAGACAATGCACTTTGATTTATTGCGCTATCTCTAATAGCACCCAAGATATCACCAGATATAGATTGTATTTTCCCCTGACCCTGCGTGTCCGGCCCCATGAGACGGTGGTTTTCTCGGGCCCTGGTGGTCCGAGGTCGTTCCCGCTGCACAGATTCATGCGCCGGGGTCTCCTGCATACAATGCAATTCGATTTATTGCGCTATGTGTAATAGCACCCCAGATATCACCAGATATATATTGGATTTTTCCCTGACCCTGAGTGTCCGGCCCCATGTGACTGCTGTTTTCTCGGCCCCTGGTGGTCCGAGGTCGTTCCCGGCGCACAGATTCATGCGCCGGGGCCTCCTACAGACAATGCACATTGATTTATTGCGCTATCTGTAATAGCACCCGAGATATCACCAGATATATATTGGATTTTTGACTGACCCTGAGTGTCCGGCCCCATGAGACGGTGGTTTTCTCGGCCCCTGGTGGTCCGAGGTCGTTCTCGCTGCACAGATGCATGCGCCAGGGCCTCCTGCAGATAATTCACTTTGATTTATCGCGATATCTGTAATAGCACCAGAGAAAGCACCATATATATGCTGGATTTTTACATGACTTTGTGTGACGGACACCGAAAATCTGTAATTTTCTCGACCCCCGGTGGTCCTACGTCGTTCCTGCTGCACAGATTCAAGCGGAAGGGCCTCCTACAGACAATGCACTGTGATTTATTGCGCTATCTCTAACAGCACCCGAGATATCACCAGATATATATTGGATTTTTCCCAGACTCTGAGTGTCCCGCCCCATGAGACGGTGGTTTTCTCGGGCCCTGGTGGTCCGAGGTCGTTCCCGCTGCACAGATTCATGCGCCAGGGCCTCCTACAGACAATGCACTTTGATTTATTGCGCTATCTCTAATAGCACCCAAGATATCACCAGATATAGATTGTATTTTCCCATGACCCTGCGTGTCCGGCCCCATGAGACGGTGGTTTTCTGGGCCCCTGGTGGTCCGAGGTCGATCCCGCTGCACAGATCCATGCGCCAGGGCCTCCTACAGACAATGCACTTTGATTTATTGCTCTATCTGTAATAGCGCCCGAGATATCACCAGATATATATTGGATTTTTCCCTGACCCTGAGTGTTCGGCCCCATGAGACGGTGGTTTTCTCGGTCCCTGGTGGTCCGAGGTCGTTCCCGCTGCACAGATTCATGCGCCAGGGCCTCCAGCAGATAATTCACTTTGGTTTATTGCGCTATCTCTAATAGCACCCGAGATATCACCAGATATATATTGGATTTCTCCCTGACCCTGAGTGTCCGGCCCCATGAGACGGTGGTTTTCTCGGCCCCTGGCGGTCCGAGGTCGTTCCCGCTAGACAGATTCATGCGCCAGGGCCTCCTGCAGATCATTCACTTTGATTTATTGGTCTATCTGTAATAGCACCCGAGATATCACCAGATATATATTGGATTTTTCCCTGACCCTGAAGGTCCGGCCCCATGAGACGGTGGTTTTCTCGGCCCCTGGTGGTCCGAGGTCTTTCCCGCTGCACAGATTCATGCGCCATGGCCTCCTACAGACATTGCACTTTGATTTATTGCGCTATTTGTAATAGCACCCGAGATATCACTACATATATATTGGATTTTCCCCCGACCCTGAGTGTCCGGCCCCATGAGACGGTGGTTTTCTCGGCCCCTGGTGGCCCGAGGTCGTTCCCGCTGCACAGATTCATGCGCCAGGGCCTCCTACAGACAATGCACTTTGATTTATTGCGCTATCTGTAATAGCACCCGAGAAAGCACCATATATATGCAAGATTTTTACATGACTTTGGGTGACGGATACCGAAAATCCGTAAGTTTCTCGGCCCCTGGAGGGCCAAGGTCGTTGCTGCTGCACAGATTCATGCGCCAGGGCCTAATGCAGACAATGCACTTTAATTTATCGCGCTATCTCTAATAGCACCCGAGATATCATCAGATCTATCCTGGATTTTTACATGACCTTGGGTGACCGGCACCATGTGTCGGTGGTTTTCTCGGCCCCTGGTGGTCCGAGGTCGTTTCCGCTGCACAGTTTCATGCGCCAGGGCCCCCTGCAGATAATTCACTTTGGTTTAGTGCGCTATCTGTAAGAGCACCCGAGATATCACCAGGTATATATTGGATTTTTCCCTGACCCTGCGTGTCCGGCCCCATGAGACGGTGGATTCCTGGGCACCTGGTGGTACGAGGTCGTTCCCGCTGCACAGATTCATGCGCCAGGGCCTCCTGCAGATAACTCACTGTGGTTTATTGCGCTATCTCTAATAGCACGCGAGATATCACCAGATATATATTGGACTTTTCCCCGACCCTGAGTGTCCGGCCCCATGTGACGGTGGTTTTCTCGGGCCCCGGTGATCCGAGGTCGTTCCCGCTGCACAGATTCATGCGCCAGGGCCCCCTGCAGATAATTCACTTTGATTTATCGCGCTATCTGTAATAGCACCCAAGATATCACCAGATATATATTGGATTTTTCCCCGACCCTGATTGTCCGGCCCCATGAGACGGTTGTTTTCTCGGCCCCTGGTGGTCCGGGGTCGTTCCCGCTGCACAGATGCATGCGCCAGGGCATCCCGCAGACAAAGGAGTTTTATTTATCGCGCTATCTCTAATAGCACCTGAGATACCTCCTGATATATACTGGATTTTCCCCCGACCCTGAGTGTCCGGCCCCATGAGACGGTGGTTTTCTCGGCTCCTGGTGGTCCGAGGTCGTTCCCGCTGGCCAGATTCATGCGCCAGGGCCTCCTACAGACAATGCACTTTGGTTTATTGCGCTATCTCTAATAGCACCCGCGACATCACCAGATATATATTGGATTTTTCCCTGACCCTGAGTGTCCGGCCCCATGAGACTGTGGTTGTCTCGGCCCCTGGTGGTCCGAGGTCGTTCCCGCTGAACAGACTCATGCGCCAGGGCCTCCTACAAACAATGCACTTTGACTTATTGCGCTATCTGTAATAGCACCCGAGATATCACCAGATATGTATTGGATTTTTCCTGTCCCTGAGTGTCCGGCCCCATGAGACGGTGGTTTTCTCGGCCCCTGGTGGTCCGAGGACGTTCCTGCTGCACAGATTCATGCGCCAGGGCCTCCTACAGACAATGCACTTTGATTTATTGCTCTATCTATAATAGCGCCCGAGATATCACCAGATATATATTGGATTTTTCCCTGACCCTGAGTGTTCGGCCCCATGAGACGGTGGTTTTCTCGGTCCCTGGTGGTCCGAGGTCGTTCCCGCTGCACAGAATCATGCGCCAGGGCCTCCAGCAGATAATTCACTTTGGTTTATTGCGCTATCTCTAATAGCACCCGAGATATCACCAGATATATATTGGATTTCTCCCTGACCCTGAGTGTCCGGCCCCATGAGACGGTGGTTTTCTCGGCCCCTGGCGGTCCGAGGTCGTTCCCGCTAGACAGATTCATGCGCCAGGGCCTCCTGCAGATCATTCACTTTGATTTATTGCTCTATCTGTAATAGCACCCGAGATATCACCAGATATATATTGGATTTTTCCCTGACCCTGAAGGTCCGGCCCCATGAGACGGTGGTTTTCTCGGCCCCTGGTGGTCCGAGGTCTTTCCCGCTGCACAGAATCATGCTCCAGGGCTTCCTGCAGACAATGCACTTTGATTTACCGCGCTATCTCTAATAGCACCCGAGATATCACCAGATATATATTGGATTTTCCCTTGACCCTGAGTGTCCGGCCCCATGAGACGGTGGTTTTCTCGGCCCCTGGCGGTCCGAGGTCGTTCCCGCTAGACAGATTCATGCGCCAGGGCCTCCTGCAGATCATTCACTTTGATTTATTGCTCTATCTGTAATAGCACCCGAGATATCACCAGATATATATTGGATTTTTCCCTGACCCTGAAGGTCCGGCCCCATGAGACGGTGGTTTTCTCGGCCCCTGGTGGTCCGAGGTCTTTCCCGCTGCACAGAATCATGCTCCAGGGCTTCCTGCAGACAATGCACTTTGATTTACCGCGCTATCTCTAATAGCACCCGAGATATCACCAGATATATATTGGATTTTCCCTTGACCCTGAGTGTCCGGCCCCATGAGACGGTGGTTTTCTCGGCCCCTGGTGGTCCGAGGTCGTTCCCGCTGCACAGATTCATGCGCCAGGGCCTCCTGCAGATAATTCACTTTGGTTTATTGCGCTATCTGTAATAGCACCCGAGATATCACCAGATATATATTGGATTTTTCCCTGGCCCTGAGTGTCCGGCCCCATGAGACGGTGGTTTTCTCGGCCCCTGGTGGTCCGAGGTCGTTCCCGCTAGACAGATTCATGCGCCAGGGCCTCCTACAGACATTGCACTTTGATTTATTGCGCTATCTGTAATAGCACCCGAGATATCATCAGAAATATATTGGATTTTCCCCTTACCCTGAGTGTCCGCCCCCATGTGACTGTGGTTTTCTCGGCCCCTGGTGGTCCGAGGTCGTTCCCGCTGCACAGATTCATGCGCCAGGGCCTCCTGCAGATAATTCACTTTGGTTTATTGCGCTATCTGTAATAGCACCCGAGATATCACCAGATATATATTGGATTTTTCCCTGGCCCTGAGTGTCCGGCCCCATGAGACGGTGGTTCCCTCGGACCCTGAGCCGAGGTCGTTTCCGCTGGACAGATTCATGCGCCAGGGCCTCCTACAGACAATGCACTTTGATTTATTGCGCTATCTGTAATAGCACCCGAGATATCACCAGATATATATTGGATTTTTCCCTGACCCTGAAGGTCCGGCCCCATGAGACGGTGGTTTTCTCGGCCCCTGGTGGTCCGAGGTCTTTCCCGCTGCACAGAATCATGCTCCAGGGCTTCCTGCAGACAATGCACTTTGATTTACCGCGCTATCTCTAATAGCACCCGAGATATCACCAGATATATATTGGATTTTCCCTTGACCCTGAGTGTCCGGCCCCATGAGACGGTGGTTTTCTCGGCCCCTGGTGGTCCTAGGTCGTTCCCGCTGCACAGATTCATGCGCCAGGGCCTCCTGCAGATAATTCACTTTGGTTTATTGCGCTATCTGTAATAGCACCCGAGATATCACCAGATATATATTGGATTTTTCCCTGGCCCTGAGTGTCCGGCCCCATGAGACGGTGGTTTTCTCGGCCCCTGGTGGTCCGAGGTCGTTCCCGCTAGACAGATTCATGCGCCAGGGCCTCCTACAGACATTGCACTTTGATTTATTGCGCTATCTGTAATAGCACCCGAGATATCATCAGAAATATATTGGATTTTCCCCTTACCCTGAGTGTCCGCCCCCATGTGACTGTGGTTTTCTCGGCCCCTGGTGGTCCGAGGTCGTTCCCGCTGCACAGATTCATGCGCCAGGGCCTCCTGCAGATAATTCACTTTGGTTTATTGCGCTATCTGTAATAGCACCCGAGATATCACCAGATATATATTGGATTTTTCCCTGGCCCTGAGTGTCCGGCCCCATGAGACGGTGGTTCCCTCGGACCCTGAGCCGAGGTCGTTTCCGCTGGACAGATTCATGCGCCAGGGCCTCCTACAGACAATGCACTTTGATTTATTGCGCTATCTGTAATAGCACCCGAGATATCATCAGAAATATATTGGATTTTCCCCTTACCCTGAGTGTCCGCCCCCATGAGACTGTGGTTTTCTCGGCCCCTGGTGGTCCGAGGTCGTTCCCGCTGCACAGATTCATGCGCCAGGGCCTCCTGCAGATAATTCACTTTGGTTTATTGCGCTATCTGTAATAGCACCCGAGATATCACCAGATATATATTGGATTTTTCCCTGGCCCTGAGTGTCCGGCCCCATGAGACGGTGGTTTTCTCGGCTCCTGGTGGTCCGAGGTCGTTCCCGCTAGACAGATTCATGCGCCAGGGCCTCCTACAGACATTGCACTTTGATTTATTGCGCTATCTGTAATAGCACCCGAGATATCATCAGAAATATATTGGATTTTCCCCTTACCCTGAGTGTCCGCCCCCATGAGACTGTGGTTTTCTCGGCCCCTGGTGGTCCGAGGTCGTTCCCGCTGCACAGATTCATGCGCCAGGGCCTCCTGCAGATAATTCACTTTGGTTTATTGCGCTATCTGTAATAGCACCCGAGATATCACCAGATATATATTGGATTTTTCCCTGGCCCTGAGTGTCCGGCCCCATGAGACGGTGGTTTTCTCGGCCGCTGGTGGTCCGAGGTCGTTCCCGCTAGACAGATTCATGCGCCAGGGCCTCCTACAGACATTGCACTTTTATTTATTGCGCTATTTGTAATAGCACCCGAGATATCACCAGACATATATTGGATTTTTCCCTGACACTGAGTGTCCGGCCCCGTGAGACGGTGGTTTTCTCGGCCCCTGGTGGTCCGAGGTCGTTCCCGCTGCAGAGATTCATGCGCCGGGGCCTCCTGCTGATAATTCTCTTTGGTTTATTGCGCTATCTCTAATAGCACCCGAGATATCACCAGATATATATTGGATTTTTCCCTGACCCTGAAGGTCCGGCCCCATGAGACGGTGGTTTTCTCGGCCCCTGGTGGTCCGAGGTCTTTCCCGCTGCACAGATTCATGCGCCATGGCCTCCTGCAGATAATTCACTTTGGTTTATTGCGCTATCTCTAATAGCACCCGAGATATCACCAGATATACATTGGATTTTCCCCTGGCCCTGAGTGTCCGGCCCCATGATACGGTGTTTTTCTCGGCCCCTGGTGGTCCGAGGTCTTTCCCGCTGCACAGATTCATGCGCCATGGCCTCCTGCAGATAATTCACTTTGGTTTATTGCGCTATCTCTAACAGCACCCGAGATATCACCAGATATATATTGGATTTTCCGCTGACCCTGAGTGTCCGGCCCCATGAGACGGTGGTTTTCTCGGCCCCTGGCGGTCCGAGGTCGTTCCCGCTGCACAGATTCATGCGCCAGGGCCTCCTACAGACATTGCACTTTTATTTATTGCGCTATTTGTAATAGCACCCGTGATATCAACAGACATATATTGGATTTTTCCCTGACACTGAGTGTCCGGCCCCGTGAGACGGTGGTTTTCTCGGCCCCTGGTGGTCCGAGGTCGTTCCCGCTGCACAGATTCATGCGCCAGGGCCTCCTGCAGATAATTCTCTTTGGTTTATTGCGCTATCTCTAATAGCACCCGAGATATCACCAGATATATATTGGAATTTTCCCTGACCCTGAAGGTCCGGCCCCATGAGACGGTGGTTTTCTCGGCCCATGGTGGTCCGAGGTCGTTCCCGCTGCACAGATTCATGCGCCAGGGCCTCCTACAGACAATGCACTTTGGTTTATTGCGCTATCTCTAATAGCACCAGAGACATCACCAGATATATATTGGATTTTTCCCTGACCCTGAGTGTCCGGCCCCATGAGACTGTGGTTTTCTCGGACCCTGGTCGCCCGAGGTCGTTCTCACTGAACAGACTCATGCGCCAGGGCCTCCTACAAACAATCCACTTTGATTTATTGCGCTATCTGTAATAGCACCCGAGATATCACCAGATATGTATTGGATTTTTCCTGTCCCTGAGTGTCCGGCCCCATGAGACGGTGGTTTTCTCGGCCCCTGGTGGTCCGAGGACGTTCCTGCTGCACAGATTCATGCGCCAGGGAATCCTGCAAACAATGCACTTTGATTTATTGCGGTATCTGTAATAGCACCCGAGATATCACCAGACATATATTGGATTTTCCGCTGACCCTGCGTGTCCGGCCCCATGAGACGGTGGTTTTCTGGGCCCCTGGTGGTCCGAGGTCGATCCCGCTGCACAGATCCATGCGCCAGGGCCTCCTACAGACAATGCACTTTGATTTATTGCTCTATCTGTAATAGCACCCGAGATATCACCAGATATATATTGGATTTTTCCCTGACCCTGAAGGTCCGGCCCCATGAGACGGTGGTTTTCTCGGCCCCTGCTGGTCCGAGGTCTTTCCCGCTGCACAGATTCATGCGCCATGGCCTCCTACAGACATTGCACTTTGATTTATTGCGCTATTTGTAATAACACCCGAGATATCACTACATATATATTGGATTTTCCCCCGACCCTGAGTGTCCGGCCCCATGAGACGGTGGTTTTCTCGGCCCCTGGTGGCCCGAGGTCGTTCTCGCTGAACAGATTCATGCGCCAGGGCCTCCTGCAGATAATTCACTTTGGATTATTGCGCTATCTCTAATAGCACCCGAGATATCACCAGATATATATTGGGTTTTTCACTGACACTGAGTGTCCGGCCCCATGAGACGGTGGTTTTCTCGGCCCCTGGTGGTCCGAGGTCGTTCCCGCTGCACAGATTCACGCGCCAGGGCCTCCTACAGACATTGCACTTTGATTTATTGCGCTATTTGCAATAGCACCCGAGCTATCACTACATATATATTGGATTTTTCCCTGACCCTGAGTGTCCGGCCCCATGATACTGTGGTTTTCTCGGCCCCTGGTGGTCCGAGGTCGTTCCCGCTGCACAGATTCATGCGCCAGGGCCTCCTGCAGATAATGCACTTTGGTTTATTGCGCTATCTCTAATAGCACCCTAGATATCACCAGATATATATTGGATTTTCCCCAGACCCTGAGTGTCCGGCCCCATGAGACTGTGGTTTTCTCGGCCCCTCGTGGTCCGAGGTCGTTCCCGCTGCACAGATTCACGCGCCAGGGCGTCCTACAGACATTGCACTTTGATTTATTGCGCTATTTGTAATAGCACCCGAGAAAGCACCATATATATACTGGATTTTTACATGACTTTGGGTGACGGACACCGAAAATCTGTAAGTTTCTCGGCCCCTGGAGGGCTGAGGACGTTCCTGCTTCACAGATTCATGCGCCAGGGCCTCCTGCAGACAATGCACCTTGATTTATCGCGCTATCTCTAATAGCACCCGAGATATCACCAGGTATATATTGGATTTTTCCCTGACCCTGAGTGTCCGGCCCCATGAGACGGTAGTTTTCCCGGCCCCTGGTGGTCCGAGGTCGTTCCCGCTGCACAGATTCATGCGCCAGGGCCTCCTGCAGATAATTCACTTTGGTTTATTGCGCTATCTCTAATAGCACCCGAGATATCACCAGATATATATTGAATTTTCCCCAGACCCTGAGTGTCCGGCCCCATGAGACTGTGGTTTTCTCGGCCCCTCGTGGTCCGAGGTCGTTCCCGCTGCACATATTCATGCGCCAGGGCCTCATACAGACAATGCACTTTGATTTATTGCGCTATCTGTAATAGCACCCGAGATATCACCAGATATATATTGGATTTCTCCCTGACCCTGAGTGTCCGGCCCCATGAGACGGTGGTTTTCTCGGCCCCTGGTGGTCCGAGGTCGTTCCCGCTGCACAGATTCATGCGCCAGGGCCTCCTACAGACAATGCACTTTGATTTATTGCGCTATCTGTAATAGCACCCGAGATATCACCAGATATATATTTGACTTTTCCCTGACACTGAGTGTCCGGCCTCATGAGACGGTGGTTTTCTCGGTCCCTGGTGGTCCGAGGTCGTTCCCGCTGCACGCATTCATGCGCCAGGGCTTCCTGCAGACAATGCACTTTGATTTATCGCGCTATCTGTAATAGAACCCGAGATATCGCCAGATATATATTGCATTTTTACATGACATTGGGTGACGGGTACTGGAAATCTGTAATTTTCTCGGCCCCTGGTGGTCCGATGTCGTTCCTGCTGCACAGATTCATGCGCAAGGGCCTCCTATGGACAATACACTTTGATTTATTGCGCTATCTCTAATAGCACCCGAGATATCACAAGATATATATTGGATTTCTCCCTGACCCTGAGTGTCCGGCCCCATGAGACGGTGGTTTTCTCGGCCCCTGGCGGTCCGAGGTCGTTCCCGCTAGACAGATTCATGCGCCAGGGCCTCCTGCAGATCATTCACTTTGATTTATTGCTCTATCTGTAATAGCACCCGAGATATCACCAGATATATATTGGATTTTTCCCTGACCCTGAAGGTCCGGCCCCATGAGACGGTGGTTTTCTCGGCCCCTGGTGGTCCGAGGTCTTTCCCGCTGCACAGAATCATGCTCCAGGGCTTCCTGCAGACAATGCACTTTGATTGACCGCGCTATCTCTAATAGCACCCGAGATATCACCAGATATATATTGGATTTTCCCTTGACCCTGAGTGTCCGGCCCCATGAGACGGTGGTTTTCTCGGCCCCTGGTGGTCCGAGGTCGTTCCCGCTAGACAGATTCATGCGCCAGGGCCTCCTGCAGATAATTCACTTTGGTTTATTGCGCTATCTGTAATAGCACCCGAGATATCACCAGATATATATTGGATTTTTCCCTGGCCCTGAGTGTCCGGCCCCATGAGACGGTGGTTTTCTCAGCCCCTGGTGGTCCGAGGTCGTTCCCGCTAGACAGATTCATGCGCCAGGGCCTCCTACAGACATTGCACTTTGATTTATTGCGCTATCTGTAATAGCACCCGAGATATCACCAGACATATATTGGATTTTTCCCTGACACTGAGTGTCCGGCCCCGTGAGACGGTGGTTTTCTCGGCCCCTGGTGGTCCGAGGTCGTTCCCGCTGCAGAGATTCATGCGCCGGGGCCTCCTGCTGATAATTCTCTTTGGTTTATTGCGCTATCTCTATTAGCACCCGAGATATCACCAGATATATATTGCATTTTTCCCTGACCCTGAAGGTCCGGCCCCATGAGACGGTGGTTTTCTCGGCCCCTGGTTGTCCGAGGTCTTTCCCGCTGCACAGATTCATGCGCCATGGCCTCCTGCAGATAATTCACTTTGGTTTATTGCGCTATCTCTAATAGCACCCGAGATATCACCAGATATACATTGGATTTTCCCCTGGCCCTGAGTGTCCGGCCCCATGATACGGTGTTTTTCTCGGCCCCTGGTGGTCCGAGGTCTTTCCCGCTGCACAGATTCATGCGCCATGGCCTCCTGCAGATAATTCACTTTGGTTTATTGCGCTATCTCTAACAGCACCCGAGATATCACCAGATATATATTGGATTTTCCGCTGACCCTGAGTGTCCGGCCCCATGAGACGGTGGTTTTCTCGGCCCCTGGCGGTCCGAGGTCGTTCCCGCTGCACAGATTCATGCGCCAGGGCCTCCTACAGACATTGCACTTTTATTTATTGCGCTATTTGTAATAGCACCCGTGATATCAACAGACATATATTGGATTTTTCCCTGACACTGAGTGTCCGGCCCCGTGAGACGGTGGTTTTCTCGGCCCCTGGTGGTCCGAGGTCGTTCCCGCTGCACAGATTCATGCGCCAGGGCCTCCTGCAGATAATTCTCTTTGGTTTATTGCGCTATCTCTAATAGCACCCGAGATATCACCAGATATATATTGGATTTTTCCCTGACCCTGAAGGTCCGGCCCCATGAGACGGTGGTTTTCTCGGCCCCTGGTGGTCCGAGGTCTTTCCCGCTGCACAGATTCATGCGCCATGGCCTCCTACAGACATTGCACTTTGATTTATTGCGCTATTTGTAATAGCACCCGAGATATCACTACATATATATTGGATTTTCCCCCGACCCTGAGTGTCCGGCCCCATGAGACGGTGGTTTTCTCGGCTCCTGGTGGTCCGAGGTCGTTCCCGCTGGCCAGATTCATGCGCCAGGGCCTCCTACAAACAATGCACTTTGATTTATTGCGCTATCTGTAATAGCACCCGAGATATCACCAGATATGTATTGGATTTTTCCTGTCCCTGAGTGTCCGGCCCCATGAGACGGTGGTTTTCTCGGCCCCTGGTGGTCCGAGGACGTTCCCGCTGAACAGACTCATGCGCCAGGGCCTCCTACAAACAATGCACTTTAATTTATTGCGCTATTTGTAACAGCACCAGAGATATCACCATACATATATTGGATTTTTCCCTGACACTGAGTGTTCGGCCCCATGAGACGGTGGTTTTCTCGGCCCCTGGTGGTCCGAGGTCTTTCCCGCTGCTCAGATTCATGCGCCATGGCCTCCTGCAGATAATTCACTTTGGTTTATTGCGCTATCTCTAATAGCACCCGAGATATCACCAGATATATATTGGATTTTTCCGTGACCCTGAGTGTCCGCCCCATGAGACGGTGGTTTTCTCGGCCCCAGGTGGTCCGAGGTCTTTCCCGCTGCTCAGATTCATGCGCCATGGCCTCCTGCAGATAATTCACTTTGGTTTATTGCGCTATCTCTAATAGCACCCGAGATATCACCAGATATATATTGGATTCTCCCCTGACCCTGAGTGTCCCGCCCCATGCGACTGTGGTTTTCTCGGCCCATGGTGGTCCGAGGTCGTTCCCGATGCACAGATTCATGCGCCAGGGCCTCCTACAGACAATGCACTTTGGTTTATTGCGCTATCTCTAATAGCACCCGAGACATCACCAGATATATATTGGATTTTTCCCTGACCCTGAGTGTCCGGCCCCATGAGACTGTGGTTTTCTCGGACCCTGGTGGCCCGAGGTCGTTCTCACTGAACAGACTCATGCGCCAGGGCCTCCTACAAACAATGCACTTTGATTTATTGCGCTATCTGTAATAGCACCCGAGATATCACCAGATATGTATTGGATTTTTCCTGTCCCTGAGTGTCCGGCCCCATGAGACGGTGGTTTTCTCGGCCCCTGGTGGTCCGAGGACGTTCCTGCTGCACAGATTCATGCGCCAGGGAATCCTGCAAACAATGCACTTTGATTTATTGCGGTATCTGTAATAGCACCCGAGATATCACCAGATATATATTGGATTTTCCGCTGACCCTGCGTGTCCGGCCCCATGAGACGGTGGTTTTCTGGGCCCCTGGTGGTCCGAGGTCGATCCCGCTGCACAGATCCATGCGCCAGGGCCTCCTACAGACAATGCACTTTGATTTATTGCTCTATCTGTAATAGCACCCAAGATATCACCAGATATATATTGGATTTTTCCCTGACCCTGAAGGTCCGGCCCCATGAGACGGTGGTTTTCTCGGCCCCTGCTGGTCCGAGGTCTTTCCCGCTGCACAGATTCATGCGCCATGGCCTCCTACAGACATTGCACTTTGATTTATTGCGCTATTTGTAATAACACCCGAGATATCACTACATATATATTGGATTTTCCCCCGACCCTGAGTGTCCGGCCCCATGAGACGGCGGTTTTCTCGGCCCCTGGTGGCCCGAGGTCGTTCTCGCTGAACAGATTCATGCGCCAGGGCCTCCTGCAGATAATTCACTTTGGATTATTGCGCTATCTCTAATAGCACCCGAGATATCAGCAGATATATATTGGGTTTTTCACTGATACTGAGTGTCCGGCCCCATGAGACGGTGGTTTTCTCGGCCCCTGGTGGTCCGAGGTCGTTCCCGCTGCACAGATTCACGCGCCAGGGCCTCCTACAGACATTGCACTTTGATTTATTGCGCTATTTGCAATAGCACCCGAGATATCACTACATATATATTGGATTTTTCCCTGACCCTGAGTGTCCGGCCCCATGATACTGTGGTTTTCTCGGCCCCTGGTGGTCCGAGGTCGTTCCCGCTGCACAGATTCATGCGCCAGGGCCTCCTGCAGATAATTCACTTTGGTTTATTGCGCTATCTCTAATAGCACCCTAGATATCACCAGATATATATTGGATTTTTCCCTGACCCTGAGTGTCCGGCCCCATGAGACGGTAGTTTTCCCGGCCCCTGGTGGTCCGAGGTCGTTCCCGCTGCACAGATTCATGCGCCAGGGCCTCCTGCAGATAATTCACTTTGGTTTATTGCGCTATCTCTAATAGCACCCGAGATATCACCAGATATATATTGGATTTTCCCCAGACCGTGAGTGTCCGGCCCCATGAGACTGTGGTTTTCTCGGCCCCTCGTGGTCCGAGGTCGTTCCCGCTGCACAGATTCATGCGCCAGGGCCTCATACAGACAATGCACTTTGATTTATTGCGCTATCTGTAATAGCACCCGAGATATCACCAGATATATATTGGATTTCTCCCTGACCCTGAGTGTCCGGCCCCATGAGACGGTGGTTTTCTCGGCCCCTGGTGGTCCGAGGTCGTTCCCGCTGCACAGATTCATGCGCCAAGGCCTTCTACAGACAGTGCACTTTGATTTATTGCGCTATCTGTAATAGCACCCGAGAAAGCACCATACTGGATTTTTACATGACTTTGGGTGACGGACACCGAAAATCTGTAAGTTTCTCGGCCCCTGGAGGGCAGAGGACGTTCCTGCTTCACTGATTCATGCGCCAGGGCCTCCTGCAGACAATGCACCTTGATTTATCGCGCTATCTCTAACAGCACCCGAGATATCACCAGATATATATTGGATTTTTCCCTGACCCTGAGTGTCCGGCCATATGAGACGGTGGTTTTCTCGGCCCCTGGTGGTTCGAGGTCGATCCCGCTGCACAGATGCATGCGCCAGGGCCTCCTGCAGATAATTCACGTTGGATTATTGCGCTATCTCTAATAGCACCCGAGATATCACCAGATATATATTGTATTTTCCCCTGACCATGCGTGTCCGGCCCCATGAGACGGTGGTTTTCTCGGCCCCTGGTGGTCCGAGGTCGCTCCCGCTGCACAGATTCATGCGCCAGGGCCTCTTACAGACAATGTACTTTGATTTATTGCGCTATCTGTAATAGCACCCGCGATATCACCAGATATATATTGGATTTTTCCCTGACCCTGAGTGTCCGGCCCCATGAGACAGTGGTTTTCTCGGCCCCTGGTGGTCCGAGGTCGTTCCCGCTGCACAGATTCAAGCGCCAGGGCCTCCTACAGACAATGCACTTTGATTCATTGCACTATCTGTAATCGCACCCGAGATATCACCAGATATATATTGGATTTCTCCCTGACCCTGAGTGTCCGGCCCCATGAGACGGTGGTTTTCTCGGCCCCTGGTGGTCCGAGGTCGTTCCCGCTGCACGCATTCATGCGCCAGGGCCTCCTACGGACAATGCACTTTGATTTATTGCGCTATCTCTAATAGCACCCGAGATATCACAAGATATATATTGGATTTTCCCCTGACCCTGAGTGTCGGGCCCCATGAGACTGTGATTTTCTCGCCCCCTGGTGGTCCGAGGTCGTTCTCGCTGCGCAGATTCATGCGCCAGGGCCTCCTACAGACAATGCACGTTGGTTTATTGCGCTATTTGTAATAGCACCCGAGATATCACTACATATATATTGGATTTTCCCCCGACCCTGAGTGTCCGGCCCCATGAGACAGTGGTTTTCTCGGCCCCTGGTGGTCCGAGGTCCTTCCCGCTGCACAGATTCATGCGCCAGGGCCTCCTACAGACAATGCACTTTGATTTATTGCGCTATCTGTAATAGCACCCGAGAAAGCTCCATATATAAACTGGATTTTTACATGACTTTGGGTGACGGACACCGAAAATCTGTAAGTTTCTCGGCCCCTGGAGGGCTGAGGACGTTCCTGCTTCACAGATTCATGCGCCAGGGCCTCCTGCAGACAATGCACCTTGATTTATCGCGCCATCTCTAATAGCACCCGAGATATCACCAGGTATATATTGGATTTTTCCCTGACCCTGAGTGTCCGGCCCCATGAGACAGTGGTTTTCTCGGCCCCTGGTGGTCCGAGGTCGTTCCCGCTGCGCAGATTCATGCGCCAGGGCCTCCTGCAGATAATTCACTTTGGATTATTGCGCTATCTCTAACAGCACCCGAGATATCACCAGATATATATTGGATTTTTCCCTGACCCCGAGTGTCCGGCCCAATGAGACGGTGGTTTTCCCGGCCCCTGGTGGTCCGAGGTCGTTCCCGCTGCACAGATTCATGCGCCAGGGCCTCCTGCAGATAATTCACTTTGGTTTATTGCGCTGTCTCTAATAGCACCCGAGATATCACCAGATATATATTGGATTCTTCCCTGACCCTGAGTGTCCGGCACCATGAGACTGTGGTTTTCTCGGCCCCTGGTGGTCCGAGGTCGTTCCCGCTGCACAGATTCATGCGCCAGGGCCTCATACAGACAATGCACTTTGATTTATTGCGCTATCTGTAATAGCACCCGAGATATCACCAGATATATATTGGATTTCTCCCTGACCCTGAGTGTCCGGCCCCATGAGACGGTGGTTTTCTCGGCCCCTGGTGTTCCGAGGTCGTTCCCGCTGCACAGATTCATGCGCCAGGGCCTCCTACAAACAATGCACTTTGATTTATTGCGCTATCTGTAATAGCACCCGAGATATCACCAGATATGTATTGGATTTTTCCCTGTCCCTGAGTGTCCGGCCCCATGAGACGGTGTTTTTCTCGGCCCCTGGTGGTCCGAGGTTGTTCCCGCTGACCAGATTCATGCGCCAGGGCCTCCTACAGACAATGCACTCTGATTTATCGCGCTATCTGTAATAGCTCCCGAGATATCACCAGATATATATTTGATTTTCCCCTGACCCTGAGTGTCGGGCCCCATGAGACAGTGGTTTTCTCGGCCCCTGGTGGTCCGAGGTCCTTCCCGCTGCACAGATTCATGCGCCAGGGCCTTCTACAGACAATGCACTTTGATTTATTGCGCTATCTGTAATAGCACCCGAGAAAGCACCATATATATACTGGATTTTTACATGACTTTGGGTGACGGACACCGAAAATCTGTAAGTTTCTCGGCCCCTGGAGGGCAGAGGTCGTTCTCGCTGCACAGATGCATGCGCCAGGGCCTCCTGCAGATAATTCACGTTGGATTATTGCGCTATCTCTAATAGCACCCGAGATATCACCAGATATATATTGTATTTTCCCCTGACCCTGCGTGTCCGGCCACATGAGACGGTGGTTTTCTCGGCCCCTGGTGGTCCGAGGTCGCTCCCGCTGCACAGATTCATGCGCCAGGGCCTCTTACAGACAATGTACTTTGATTTACTGCGCTATTTGTAATAGCACCCGAGATATGACCAGATATATATTTGACTTTTCCCTGACACTGAGTGTCCGGCCTCATGAGACGGTGGTTTTCTCGGCCCCTGGTGGTCCGAGGTCGTTCCCGCTGCACGCATTCATGCGCCAGGGCTTCCTGCAGACAATGCACTTTGATTTATCGCGCTATCTGTAATAGAACCCGAGATATCGCCAGATATATATTGCATTTTTACATGACATTGGGTGACGGGTACTGGAAATCTGTAATTTTCTCGGCCCCTGGTTGTCCGATGTCGTTCCTGCTGCACAGATTCATGCGCAAGGGCCTCCTACGGACAATACACTTTGATTTATTGCACTATCTCTAATAGCACCCGAGATATCACAAGATATATATTGGATTTTTCTCGGACCCTGAGTGTCCGGCCCCATGAGACGGTGGTGTTCTCGGCCCCTGGTGGTCCGAGGTCGTTCCCGCTGCACAGATGCATGCACCAGAGTCCCCTGCGGATAATTCACTTTGGTTTATTGCGCTATCTCTAATAGCACCCGAGATATCACCAAATATATATTGGATTTTCCCCTGACCCTGAGTGTCCGGCCCCATGAGACGGTGTTTTTCTCGACCCCTGGTGGTCCGAGGTTGTTCCCGCTGACCAGATTCATGCGCCAGGGCCTCCTACAGACAATGCACTCTGATTTATCGCGCTATCTGTAATAGCACCCGAGATATCACCAGATATATATTTGATTTTCCCCTGACCCTGAGTGTCGGGCCCCATGAGACTGTGATTTTCTCGGCCCCTGGTGGTCCGAGGTCGTTCCCGCTGCACAGATTCATGCGCCAGGGCCTCCTACAGACAATGCACTTTGGTTTATTGCGCTATCTCTAATAGCACCCGAGATATCACCAGATATATATTGGATTTTCCCCTGACCCTGAGTGTCCGACCCCATGAGACGGTGGTTTTCTCGGCCCCTGGTGGTCCGAGGTCGTTCCCGCTGCGCAGATTCATGCGCCAGGGCCTCCTGCAGATAATTCACTTTGGATTATTGCGCTATCTCTAATAGCACCCGAGATATCACCAGATATATATTGGATTTTCCCCTGACCCTGAGTGTCCGGCCCCATGAGACGGTGGTTTTCTCGGCCCCTGGTGGTCCGAGGTCGTTCCCGCTGCACAGATTCACGCGCCAGGGCCTCCTACAGACATTGCACTTTGATTTATTGCGCTATTTGTAATAGCACCCGAGATATCACCAGATATATATTGGATTTTTCCTGGACCCTGAGTGTCCGGCCCAATGAGACGGTGGTTTTCTCGGCCCCTGGTGGTCCGAGGTCGTTCCCGCTGCACAGATTCATCCGCCGGGGACTCCTGCAGACAATGCACCTTGATTTATCGCGCTATCTGTAATAGAACCCGAGATATCGCCAGATATATATTGCATTTTTACATGACATTGGGTGACGGGTACTGGAAATCTGTAATTTTCTCGGCCCCTGGTGGTCCGATGTCGTTCCTGCTGCACAGATTCATGCGCAAGGGCCTCCTACGGACAATGCACTTTGATTTATTGCGCTATCTCTAATAGCACCCGAGATATCACCACATATATATTGGATTTTCCACCGACCCTGAGTGTCCGGCCCCATGAGACGGTGGTTTTCTCGGCTCCTGGTGGTCCGAGGTCGTTCCCGCTGGCCAGATTCATGCGCCAGGGCCTCCTACAGACAATGCACTTTGATTTGTTGCGCTATCTCTAATAGCACCCGAGATATCACCAGATATATATAGGATTTTCCCGTGACCCTGAGTGTCCGGCCCCATGAGACGGTGGTTTTCTTGGCCCCTGGTGGTCCGAGGTGGTTCCCGCTGCACAGATGCATGCGCCAGGGCCTCCTGCAGATAATTCACTTTGGTTTACTGCGCTATCTCTAATAGCACCCGAGATATCACCAGATATATATTGGATTCTTCCCTGACCCTGAGTGTCCGGCACCATGAGACTGTGGTTTTCTCGGCCCCTGGTGGTCCGAGGTCGTTCCCGCTGCACAGATTCATGCGCCAGGGCCTCATACAGACAATGCACTTTGATTTATTGCGCTATCTGTAATAGCACCCGAGATATCACCAGATATATATTGGATTTCTCCCTGACCCTGAGTGTCCGGCCCCATGAGACGGTGGTTTTCTCGGCCCCTGGTGGTCCGAGGTCGTTCCCGCTGCACAGATCCACGCGCCAGGGCCTCCTACAAACAATGCACTTTGATTTATTGCGCTATCTGTAATAGCACCCGAGATATCACCAGATATGTATTGGATTTTTCCCTGTCCCTGAGTGTCCGGCCCCATGAGACGGTGTTTTTCTCGGCCCCTGGTGGTCCGAGGTTGTTCCCGCTGACCAGATTCATGCGCCAGGGCCTCCTACAGACAATGCACTCTGATTTATCGCGCTATCTGTAATAGCTCCCGAGATATCACCAGATATATATTTGATTTTCCCCTGACCCTGAGTGTCGGGCCCCATGAGACTGTGATTTTCTCGGCCCCTGGTGGTCCGAGGTCGTTCCCGCTGCACGCATTCATGCGCCAGGGCCTCCTACAGACATTGCACTTTGATTTATTGCGCTATTTGTAATAGCACCCGAGATATCACTACATATATATTGGATTTTCCCCCGACCCTGAGTGTCCGGCCCCATGAGACAGTGGTTTTCTCGGCCCCTGGTGGTCCGAGGTCCTTCCCGCTGCACAGATTCATGCGCCAGGGCCTCCTACAGACAATGCACTTTGATTTATTGCGCTATCTGTAATAGCACCCGAGAAAGCACCATATATATACTGGATTTTTACATGACTTTGGGTGACGGACACCGAAAATCTGTAAGTTTCTCGGCCCCTGGAGGGCTGAGGACGTTCCTGCTTCACAGATTCATGCGCCAGGGCCTCCAGCAGACAATGCACCTTGATTTATCGCGCCATCTCTAATAGCACCCGAGATATCACCAGGTATATATTGGATTTTTCCCTGACCCTGAGTGTCCGGCCCCATGAGACAGTGGTTTTCTCGGCCCCTGGTGGTCCGAGGTCGTTCCCGCTGCGCAGATTCATGCGCCAGGGCCTCCTGCAGATAACTCACTTTGGATTATGGCGCTATCTCTAATAGCACCCGAGATATCACCAGATATATATTGGATTTTTCCCTGACCCTGAGTGTCCGGCCCAATGAGACGGTGGTTTTCCCGGCCCCTGGTGGTCCGAGGTCGTTCCCGCTGCACAGATTCATGCGCCAGGGCCTCCTGCAGATAATTCACTTTGGTTTATTGCGCTGTCTCTAATAGCACCCGAGATATCACCAGATATATATTGGATTTTTCCCTGACCCTGAGTGTCCGGCACCATGAGACTGTGGTTTTCTCGGCCCCTGGTGGTCCGAGGTCGTTCCCGCTGCACAGATTCATGCGCCAGGGCCTCATACAGACAATGCACTTTGATTTATTGCGCTATCTGTAATAGCACCCGAGAAAGCACCATATATATACTGGATTTTTACATGACTTTGGGTGACGGACACCGAAAATCTGTAAGTTTCTCGGCCCCTGGAGGGCAGAGGACGTTCCTGCTTCACTGATTCATGCGCCAGGGCCTCCTGCAGACAATGCACCTTGATTTATCGCGCTATCTCTAATAGCACCCGAGATATCACCAGATATATATTGGATTTTTCCCTGACCCTGAGTGTCCGGCCCCATGAGACGGTGGTTTTCTCGGCCCCTGGTGGTTCGAGGTCGTTCCCGCTGCACAGATGCATGCGCCAGGGCCTCCTGCAGATAATTCACGTTGGATTATTGCGCTATCTCTAATAGCACCCGAGATATCACCAGATATATATTGTATTTTCCCCTGACCCTGCGTGTCCGGCCCCATGAGACGGTGGTTTTCTCGGCCCCTGGTGTTCCGAGGTCGCTCCCGCTGCACAGATTCATGCGCCAGGGCCTCTTACAGACAATGTACTTTGATTTATTGCGCTATTTGTAATAGCACCCGAGATATGACCAGATATATATTGGATTTTCCCCTGACCCTGAGTGTCCGACCCCATGAGACGGTGGTTTTCTCGGCCCCTGGTGGTCCGAGGTCGTTCCCGCTTGCGCAGATTCATGCGCCAGGGCCTCCTGCAGATAATTCACTTTGGATTATTGCGCTATCTCTAATAGCACCCGAGATATCACCAGATATATATTGGATTTTTGCCTGACCCTGAGTTCTCGGCCCCATGCGACTGTGGTTTTCGCGGCCCCTGGTGGTCCGAGGTCGTTCCCGCTGCACAGATTCATGCGCCAGGGCCTCCTGCAGACAATGCACTTTGATTTATCGCGCTATCTGTAATAGAACCCGAGATATCGCCAGATATATATTGCATTTTTACATGACATTGGGTGACGGGTACTGGAAATCTGTGATTTTCTCGGCCCCTGGTGGTCCGAGGTCGTTCCCGCTGCACAGATGCATGCGCCAGGGCCCCTGCGGATAATTCACTTTGGTTTATTGCGCTATCTCTAATAGCACCCGAGATATCACCAAATATATATTGGATTTTCCCCTGACCCTGAGTGTCCGGCCCCATGAGACGGTGTTTTTCTCGGCCCCTGGTGGTCCGAGGTTGTTCCCGCTGACCAGATTCATGCGCCAGGGCCTCCTACAGACAATGCACTCTGATTTATCGCGCTATCTGTAATAGCTCCCGAGATATCACCAGATATATATTGGATTTTTCCCTGTCCCTGAGTGTCCGGCACCATGAGACGGTGGTTTTCTCGGCCCCTGGTGGTCCGAGGTCCTTCCCGCTGCACAGATTCATGCGCCAGGGCCTTCTACAGACAATGCACTTTGATTTATTGCGCTATCTGTAATAGCACCCGAGAAAGCACCATATATATACTGGATTTTTACATGACTTTGGGTGACGGACACCGAAAATCTGTAAGTTTCTCGGCCCCTGGAGGGCAGAGGACGTTCCTGCTTCACTGATTCATGCGCCAGGGCCTCCTGCAGACAATGCACCTTGATTTATCGCGCTGTCTCTAATAGCACCCGAGATATCACCAGATATATATTGGATTTTTCCCTGACCCTGAGTGTCCGGCCCCATGAGACGGTGGTTTTCTCGGCCCCTGGTGGTTCGAGGTCGTTCCCGCTGCACAGATGCATGCGCCAGGGCCTCCTGCAGATAATTCAAGTTGGATTATTGCGCTATCTCTAATAGCACCCGAGATATCACCAGATATATATTGTATTTTCCCCTGACCCTGCGTGTCCGGCCCCATGAGACGGTGGTTTTCTCGGCCCCTGGTGTTCCGAGGTCGCTCCCGCTGCACGCATTCATGCGCCAGGGCCTCCTACAGACATTGCACTTTGATTTATTGCGCTATTTGTAATAGCACCCGAGATATCACTACATATATATTGGATTTTCCCCCGACCCTGAGTGTCCGGCCCCATGAGACAGTGGTTTTCTCGGCCCCTGGTGGTCCGAGGTCCTTCCCGCTGCACAGATTCATGCGCCAGGGCCTCCTACAGACAATGCACTTTGATTTATTGCGCTATCTGTAATAGCACCCGAGAAAGCACCATATATATACTGGATTTTTACATGACTTTGGGTGACGGACACCGAAAATCTGTAAGTTTCTCGGCCCCTGGAGGGCTGAGGACGTTCCTGCTTCGCAGATTCATGCGCCAGGGCCTCCTGCAGACAATGCACCTTGATTTATCGCGCCATCTCTAATAGCACCCGAGATATCACCAGGTATATATTGGATTTTTCCCTGACCCTGAGTGTCCGGCCCCATGAGACAGTGGTTTTCTCGGCCCCTGGTGGTCCGAGGTCGTTCCCGCTGCGCAGATTCATGCGCCAGGGCCTCCTGCAGATAACTCACTTTGGATTATTGCGCTATCTCTAATAGCACCCGAGATATCACCAGATATATATTGGATTTTTCCCTGACCCTGAGTGTCCGGCCCAATGAAACGGTGGTTTTCCCGGCCCCTGGTGGTCCGAGGTCGTTCCCGCTGCACAGATTCATGCGCCAGGGCCTCCTGCAGATAATTCACTTTGGTTTATTGCGCTGTCTCTAATAGCACCCGAGATATCACCAGGTATATATTGGATTTTTCCCTGACCCTGAGTGTCCGGCCCCATGAGACAGTGGTTTTCTCGGCCCCTGGTGGTCCGAGGTCGTTCCCGCTGCGCAGATTCATGCGCCAGGGCCTCCTGCAGATAACTCACTTTGGATTATTGCGCTATCTCTAATAGCACCCGAGATATCACCAGATATATATTGGATTTTTCCCTGACCCTGAGTGTCCGGCCCAATGAGACGGTGGTTTTCCCGGCCCCTGGTGGTCCGAGGTCGTTCCCGCTGCACAGATTCATGCGCCAGGGCCTCCTGCAGATAATTCACTTTGGTTTATTGCGCTGTCTCTAATAGCACCCGAGATATCACCAGGTATATATTGGATTTTCCCCCGACCCTGAGTGTCCGGCACCATGAGACTGTGGTTTTCTCGGCCCCTGGTGGTCCGAGGTCGTTCCCGCTGCACAGATTCATGCGCCAGGGCCTCATACAGACAATGCACTCTGATTTATTGCGCTATCTGTAATAGCACCCGAGAAAGCACCATATATATACTGGATTTTTACATGACTTTGGGTGACGGACACCGAAAATCTGTAAGTTTCTCGGCCCCTGGAGGGCAGAGGACGTTCCTGCTTCACTGATTCATGCGCCAGGGCCTCCTGCAGACAATGCACCTTGATTTATCGCGCTATCTCTAACAGCACCCGAGATATCACCAGATATATATTGGATTTTTCCCTGACCCTGAGTGTCCGGCCATATGAGACGGTGGTTTTCTCGGCCCCTGGTGGTTCGAGGTCGATCCCGCTGCACAGATGCATGCGCCAGGGCCTCCTGCAGATAATTCACGTTGGATTATTGCGCTATCTCTAATAGCACCCGAGATATCACCAGATATATATTGTATTTTCCCCTGACCATGCGTGTCCGGCCCCATGAGACGGTGGTTTTCTCGGCCCCTGGTGGTCCGAGGTCGCTCCCGCTGCACAGATTCATGCGCCAGGGCCTCTTACAGACAATGTACTTTGATTTATTGCGCTATCTGTAATAGCACCCGCGATATCACCAGATATATATTGGATTTTTCCCTGACCCTGAGTGTCCGGCCCCATGAGACAGTGGTTTTCTCGGCCCCTGGTGGTCCGAGGTCGTTCCCGCTGCACAGATTCATGCGCCAGGGCCTCCTACAGACAATGCACTTTGATTCATTGCACTATCTGTAATCGCACCCGAGATATCACCAGATATATATTGGATTTCTCCCTGACCCTGAGTGTCCGGCCCCATGAGACGGTGGTTTTCTCGGCCCCTGGTGGTCCGAGGTCGTTCCCGCTGCACGCATTCATGCGCCAGGGCCTCCTACGGACAATGCACTTTGATTTATTGCGCTATCTCTAATAGCACCCGAGATATCACAAGATATATATTGGATTTTCCCCTGACCCTGAGTGTCGGGCCCCATGAGACTGTGATTTTCTCGCCCCCTGGTGGTCCGAGGTCGTTCTCGCTGCGCAGATTCATGCGCCAGGGCCTCCTACAGACAATGCACGTTGGTTTATTGCGCTATTTGTAATAGCACCCGAGATATCACTACATATATATTGGATTTTCCCCCGACCCTGAGTGTCCGGCCCCATGAGACAGTGGTTTTCTCGGCCCCTGGTGGTCCGAGGTCCTTCCCGCTGCACAGATTCATGCGCCAGGGCCTCCTACAGACAATGCACTTTGATTTATTGCGCTATCTGTAATAGCACCCGAGAAAGCTCCATATATATACTGGATTTTTACATGACTTTGGGTGACGGACACCGAAAATCTGTAAGTTTCTCGGCCCCTGGAGGGCTGAGGACGTTCCTGCTTCACAGATTCATGCGCCAGGGCCTCCTGCAGACAATGCACCTTGATTTATCGCGCCATCTCTAATAGCACCCGAGATATCACCAGGTATATATTGGATTTTTCCCTGACCCTGAGTGTCCGGCCCCATGAGACAGTGGTTTTCTCGGCCCCTGGTGGTCCGAGGTCGTTCCCGCTGCGCAGATTCATGCGCCAGGGCCTCCTGCAGATAATTCACTTTGGATTATTGCGCTATCTCTAACAGCACCCGAGATATCACCAGATATATATTGGATTTTTCCCTGACCCCGAGTGTCCGGCCCAATGAGACGGTGGTTTTCCCGGCCCCTGGTGGTCCGAGGTCGTTCCCGCTGCACAGATTCATGCGCCAGGGCCTCCTGCAGATAATTCACTTTGGTTTATTGCGCTGTCACTAATAGCACCCGAGATATCACCAGATATATATTGGATTCTTCCCTGACCCTGAGTGTCCGGCACCATGAGACTGTGGTTTTCTCGGCCCCTGGTGGTCCGAGGTCGTTCCCGCTGCACAGATTCATGCGCCAGGGCCTCATACAGACAATGCACTTTGATTTATTGCGCTATCTGTAATAGCACCCGAGATATCACCAGATATATATTGGATTTCTCCCTGACCCTGAGTGTCCGGCCCCATGAGACGGTGGTTTTCTCGGCCCCTGGTGTTCCGAGGTCGTTCCCGCTGCACAGATTCATGCGCCAGGGCCTCCTACAAACAATGCACTTTGATTTATTGCGCTATCTGTAATAGCACCCGAGATATCACCAGATATGTATTGGATTTTTCCCTGTCCCTGAGTGTCCGGCCCCATGAGACGGTGTTTTTCTCGGCCCCTGGTGGTCCGAGGTTGTTCCCGCTGACCAGATTCATGCGCCAGGGCCTCCTACAGACAATGCACTCTGATTTATCGCGCTATCTGTAATAGCACCCGAGAAAGCACCATATATATACTGGATTTTTACATGACTTTGGGTGACGGACACCGAAAATCTGTAAGTTTCTCGGCCCCTGGAGGGCAGAGGACGTTCCTGCTTCACTGATTCATGCGCCAGGGCCTCCTGCAGACAATGCACCTTGATTTATCGCGCTATCTCTAATAGCACCCGAGATATCACCAGATATATATTGTATTTTCCCCTGACCCTGCGTGTCCGGCCACATGAGACGGTGGTTTTCTCGGCCCCTGGTGGTCCGAGGTCGCTCCCGCTGCACAGATTCATGCGCCAGGGCCTCTTACAGACAATGTACTTTGATTTACTGCGCTATTTGTAATAGCACCCGAGATATGACCAGATATATATTTGACTTTTCCCTGACACTGAGTGTCCGGCCTCATGAGACGGTGGTTTTCTCGGCCCCTGGTGGTCCGAGGTCGTTCCCGCTGCACGCATTCATGCGCCAGGGCTTCCTGCAGACAATGCACTTTGATTTATCGCGCTATCTGTAATAGAACCCGAGATATCGCCAGATATATATTGCATTTTTACATGACATTGGGTGACGGGTACTGGAAATCTGTAATTTTCTCGGCCCCTGGTTGTCCGATGTCGTTCCTGCTGCACAGATTCATGCGCAAGGGCCTCCTACGGACAATACACTTTGATTTATTGCACTATCTCTAATAGCACCCGAGATATCACAAGATATATATTGGATTTTTCTCGGACCCTGAGTGTCCGGCCCCATGAGACGGTGGTGTTCTCGGCCCCTGGTGGTCCGAGGTCGTTCCCGCTGCACAGATGCATGCACCAGAGTCCCCTGCGGATAATTCACTTTGGTTTATTGCGCTATCTCTAATAGCACCCGAGATATCACCAAATATATATTGGATTTTCCCCTGACCCTGAGTGTCCGGCCCCATGAGACGGTGTTTTTCTCGACCCCTGGTGGTCCGAGGTTGTTCCCGCTGACCAGATTCATGCGCCAGGGCCTCCTACAGACAATGCACTCTGATTTATCGCGCTATCTGTAATAGCACCCGAGATATCACCAGATATATATTTGATTTTCCCCTGACCCTGAGTGTCGGGCCCCATGAGACTGTGATTTTCTCGGCCCCTGGTGGTCCGAGGTCGTTCCCGCTGCACAGATTCATGCGCCAGGGCCTCATACAGACAATGCACTTTGATTTATTGCGCTATCTGTAATAGCACCCGAGAAAGCACCATATATATACTGGATTTTTACATGACTTTGGGTGACGGACACCGAAAATCTGTAAGTTTCTCGGCCCCTGGAGGGCAGAGGACGTTCCTGCTTCACTGATTCATGCGCCAGGGCCTCCTGCAGACAATGCACCTTGATTTATCGCGCTATCTCTAATAGCACCCGAGATATCACCAGATATATATTGGATTTTTCCCTGACCCTGAGTGTCCGGCCCCATGAGACGGTGGTTTTCTCGGCCCCTGGTGGTTCGAGGTCGTTCCCGCTGCACAGATGCATGCGCCAGGGCCTCCTGCAGATAATTCACGTTGGATTATTGCGCTATCTCTAATAGCACCCGAGATATCACCAGATATATATTGTATTTTCCCCTGACCCTGCGTGTCCGGCCCCATGAGACGGTGGTTTTCTCGGCCCCTGGTGTTCCGAGGTCGCTCCCGCTGCACAGATTCATGCGCCAGGGCCTCTTACAGACAATGTACTTTGATTTATTGCGCTATTTGTAATAGCACCCGAGATATGACCAGATATATATTGGATTTTCCCCTGACCCTGAGTGTCCGACCCCATGAGACGGTGGTTTTCTCGGCCCCTGGTGGTCCGAGGTCGTTCCCGCTTGCGCAGATTCATGCGCCAGGGCCTCCTGCAGATAATTCACTTTGGATTATTGCGCTATCTCTAATAGCACCCGAGATATCACCAGATATATATTGGATTTTTGCCTGACCCTGAGTTCTCGGCCCCATGCGACTGTGGTTTTCGCGGCCCCTGGTGGTCCGAGGTCGTTCCCGCTGCACAGATTCATGCGCCAGGGCCTCCTGCAGACAATGCACTTTGATTTATCGCGCTATCTGTAATAGAACCCGAGATATCGCCAGATATATATTGCATTTTTACATGACATTGGGTGACGGGTACTGGAAATCTGTGATTTTCTCGGCCCCTGGTGGTCCGAGGTCGTTCCCGCTGCACAGATGCATGCGCCAGGGCCCCTGCGGATAATTCACTTTGGTTTATTGCGCTATCTCTAATAGCACCCGAGATATCACCAAATATATATTGGATTTTCCCCTGACCCTGAGTGTCCGGCCCCATGAGACGGTGTTTTTCTCGGCCCCTGGTGGTCCGAGGTTGTTCCCGCTGACCAGATTCATGCGCCAGGGCCTCCTACAGACAATGCACTCTGATTTATCGCGCTATCTGTAATAGCTCCCGAGATATCACCAGATATATATTGGATTTTTCCCTGACCCTGAGTGTCCGGCCCCATGAGACAGTGGTTTTCTCGGCCCCTGGTGGTCCGAGGTCGTTCCCGCTGCGCAGATTCATGCGCCAGGGCCTCCTGCAGATAATTCACTTTGGATTATTGCGCTATCTCTAACAGCACCCGAGATATCACCAGATATATATTGGATTTTTCCCTGACCCCGAGTGTCCGGCCCAATGAGACGGTGGTTTTCCCGGCCCCTGGTGGTCCGAGGTCGTTCCCGCTGCACAGATTCATGCGCCAGGGCCTCCTGCAGATAATTCACTTTGGTTTATTGCGCTGTCACTAATAGCACCCGAGATATCACCAGATATATATTGGATTCTTCCCTGACCCTGAGTGTCCGGCACCATGAGACTGTGGTTTTCTCGGCCCCTGGTGGTCCGAGGTCGTTCCCGCTGCACAGATTCATGCGCCAGGGCCTCATACAGACAATGCACTTTGATTTATTGCGCTATCTGTAATAGCACCCGAGATATCACCAGATATATATTGGATTTCTCCCTGACCCTGAGTGTCCGGCCCCATGAGACGGTGGTTTTCTCGGCCCCTGGTGTTCCGAGGTCGTTCCCGCTGCACAGATTCATGCGCCAGGGCCTCCTACAAACAATGCACTTTGATTTATTGCGCTATCTGTAATAGCACCCGAGATATCACCAGATATGTATTGGATTTTTCCCTGTCCCTGAGTGTCCGGCCCCATGAGACGGTGTTTTTCTCGGCCCCTGGTGGTCCGAGGTTGTTCCCGCTGACCAGATTCATGCGCCAGGGCCTCCTACAGACAATGCACTCTGATTTATCGCGCTATCTGTAATAGCACCCGAGAAAGCACCATATATATACTGGATTTTTACATGACTTTGGGTGACGGACACCGAAAATCTGTAAGTTTCTCGGCCCCTGGAGGGCAGAGGACGTTCCTGCTTCACTGATTCATGCGCCAGGGCCTCCTGCAGACAATGCACCTTGATTTATCGCGCTATCTCTAATAGCACCCGAGATATCACCAGATATATATTGGATTTTTCCCTGACCCTGAGTGTCCGGCCCCATGAGACGGTGGTTTTCTCGGCCCCTGGTGGTTCGAGGTCGTTCCCGCTGCACAGATGCATGCGCCAGGGCCTCCTGCAGATAATTCACGTTGGATTATTGCGCTATCTCTAATAGCACCCGAGATATCACCAGATATATATTGTATTTTCCCCTGACCCTGCGTGTCCGGCCACATGAGACGGTGGTTTTCTCGGCCCCTGGTGGTCCGAGGTCGCTCCCGCTGCACAGATTCATGCGCCAGGGCCTCTTACAGACAATGTACTTTGATTTACTGCGCTATTTGTAATAGCACCCGAGATATGACCAGATATATATTTGACTTTTCCCTGACACTGAGTGTCCGGCCTCATGAGACGGTGGTTTTCTCGGCCCCTGGTGGTCCGAGGTCGTTCCCGCTGCACGCATTCATGCGCCAGGGCTTCCTGCAGACAATGCACTTTGATTTATCGCGCTATCTGTAATAGAACCCGAGATATCGCCAGATATATATTGCATTTTTACATGACATTGGGTGACGGGTACTGGAAATCTGTAATTTTCTCGGCCCCTGGTTGTCCGATGTCGTTCCTGCTGCACAGATTCATGCGCAAGGGCCTCCTACGGACAATACACTTTGATTTATTGCACTATCTCTAATAGCACCCGAGATATCACAAGATATATATTGGATTTTTCTCGGACCCTGAGTGTCCGGCCCCATGAGACGGTGGTGTTCTCGGCCCCTGGTGGTCCGAGGTCGTTCCCGCTGCACAGATGCATGCACCAGAGTCCCCTGCGGATAATTCACTTTGGTTTATTGCGCTATCTCTAATAGCACCCGAGATATCACCAAATATATATTGGATTTTCCCCTGACCCTGAGTGTCCGGCCCCATGAGACGGTGTTTTTCTCGACCCCTGGTGGTCCGAGGTTGTTCCCGCTGACCAGATTCATGCGCCAGGGCCTCCTACAGACAATGCACTCTGATTTATCGCGCTATCTGTAATAGCACCCGAGATATCACCAGATATATATTTGATTTTCCCCTGACCCTGAGTGTCGGGCCCCATGAGACTGTGATTTTCTCGGCCCCTGGTGGTCCGAGGTCGTTCCCGCTGCACAGATTCATGCGCCAGGGCCTCATACAGACAATGCACTTTGATTTATTGCGCTATCTGTAATAGCACCCGAGAAAGCACCATATATATACTGGATTTTTACATGACTTTGGGTGACGGACACCGAAAATCTGTAAGTTTCTCGGCCCCTGGAGGGCAGAGGACGTTCCTGCTTCACTGATTCATGCGCCAGGGCCTCCTGCAGACAATGCACCTTGATTTATCGCGCTATCTCTAATAGCACCCGAGATATCACCAGATATATATTGGATTTTTCCCTGACCCTGAGTGTCCGGCCCCATGAGACGGTGGTTTTCTCGGCCCCTGGTGGTTCGAGGTCGTTCCCGCTGCACAGATGCATGCGCCAGGGCCTCCTGCAGATAATTCACGTTGGATTATTGCGCTATCTCTAATAGCACCCGAGATATCACCAGATATATATTGTATTTTCCCCTGACCCTGCGTGTCCGGCCCCATGAGACGGTGGTTTTCTCGGCCCCTGGTGTTCCGAGGTCGCTCCCGCTGCACAGATTCATGCGCCAGGGCCTCTTACAGACAATGTACTTTGATTTATTGCGCTATTTGTAATAGCACCCGAGATATGACCAGATATATATTGGATTTTCCCCTGACCCTGAGTGTCCGACCCCATGAGACGGTGGTTTTCTCGGCCCCTGGTGGTCCGAGGTCGTTCCCGCTTGCGCAGATTCATGCGCCAGGGCCTCCTGCAGATAATTCACTTTGGATTATTGCGCTATCTCTAATAGCACCCGAGATATCACCAGATATATATTGGATTTTTGCCTGACCCTGAGTTCTCGGCCCCATGCGACTGTGGTTTTCGCGGCCCCTGGTGGTCCGAGGTCGTTCCCGCTGCACAGATTCATGCGCCAGGGCCTCCTGCAGACAATGCACTTTGATTTATCGCGCTATCTGTAATAGAACCCGAGATATCGCCAGATATATATTGCATTTTTACATGACATTGGGTGACGGGTACTGGAAATCTGTGATTTTCTCGGCCCCTGGTGGTCCGAGGTCGTTCCCGCTGCACAGATGCATGCGCCAGGGCCCCTGCGGATAATTCACTTTGGTTTATTGCGCTATCTCTAATAGCACCCGAGATATCACCAAATATATATTGGATTTTCCCCTGACCCTGAGTGTCCGGCCCCATGAGACGGTGTTTTTCTCGGCCCCTGGTGGTCCGAGGTTGTTCCCGCTGACCAGATTCATGCGCCAGGGCCTCCTACAGACAATGCACTCTGATTTATCGCGCTATCTGTAATAGCTCCCGAGATATCACCAGATATATATTGGATTTTTCCCTGTCCCTGAGTGTCCGGCACCATGAGACGGTGGTTTTCTCGGCCCCTGGTGGTCCGAGGTCCTTCCCGCTGCACAGATTCATGCGCCAGGGCCTTCTACAGACAATGCACTTTGATTTATTGCGCTATCTGTAATAGCACCCGAGAAAGCACCATATATATACTGGATTTTTACATGACTTTGGGTGACGGACACCGAAAATCTGTAAGTTTCTCGGCCCCTGGAGGGCAGAGGACGTTCCTGCTTCACTGATTCATGCGCCAGGGCCTCCTGCAGACAATGCACCTTGATTTATCGCGCTGTCTCTAATAGCACCCGAGATATCACCAGATATATATTGGATTTTTCCCTGACCCTGAGTGTCCGGCCCCATGAGACGGTGGTTTTCTCGGCCCCTGGTGGTTCGAGGTCGTTCCCGCTGCACAGATGCATGCGCCAGGGCCTCCTGCAGATAATTCAAGTTGGATTATTGCGCTATCTCTAATAGCACCCGAGATATCACCAGATATATATTGTATTTTCCCCTGACCCTGCGTGTCCGGCCCCATGAGACGGTGGTTTTCTCGGCCCCTGGTGTTCCGAGGTCGCTCCCGCTGCACGCATTCATGCGCCAGGGCCTCCTACAGACATTGCACTTTGATTTATTGCGCTATTTGTAATAGCACCCGAGATATCACTACATATATATTGGATTTTCCCCCGACCCTGAGTGTCCGGCCCCATGAGACAGTGGTTTTCTCGGCCCCTGGTGGTCCGAGGTCCTTCCCGCTGCACAGATTCATGCGCCAGGGCCTCCTACAGACAATGCACTTTGATTTATTGCGCTATCTGTAATAGCACCCGAGAAAGCACCATATATATACTGGATTTTTACATGACTTTGGGTGACGGACACCGAAAATCTGTAAGTTTCTCGGCCCCTGGAGGGCTGAGGACGTTCCTGCTTCGCAGATTCATGCGCCAGGGCCTCCTGCAGACAATGCACCTTGATTTATCGCGCCATCTCTAATAGCACCCGAGATATCACCAGGTATATATTGGATTTTTCCCTGACCCTGAGTGTCCGGCCCCATGAGACAGTGGTTTTCTCGGCCCCTGGTGGTCCGAGGTCGTTCCCGCTGCGCAGATTCATGCGCCAGGGCCTCCTGCAGATAACTCACTTTGGATTATTGCGCTATCTCTAATAGCACCCGAGATATCACCAGATATATATTGGATTTTTCCCTGACCCTGAGTGTCCGGCCCAATGAAACGGTGGTTTTCCCGGCCCCTGGTGGTCCGAGGTCGTTCCCGCTGCACAGATTCATGCGCCAGGGCCTCCTGCAGATAATTCACTTTGGTTTATTGCGCTGTCTCTAATAGCACCCGAGATATCACCAGGTATATATTGGATTTTTCCCTGACCCTGAGTGTCCGGCCCCATGAGACAGTGGTTTTCTCGGCCCCTGGTGGTCCGAGGTCGTTCCCGCTGCGCAGATTCATGCGCCAGGGCCTCCTGCAGATAACTCACTTTGGATTATTGCGCTATCTCTAATAGCACCCGAGATATCACCAGATATATATTGGATTTTTCCCTGACCCTGAGTGTCCGGCCCAATGAGACGGTGGTTTTCCCGGCCCCTGGTGGTCCGAGGTCGTTCCCGCTGCACAGATTCATGCGCCAGGGCCTCCTGCAGATAATTCACTTTGGTTTATTGCGCTGTCTCTAATAGCACCCGAGATATCACCAGGTATATATTGGATTTTCCCCCGACCCTGAGTGTCCGGCACCATGAGACTGTGGTTTTCTCGGCCCCTGGTGGTCCGAGGTCGTTCCCGCTGCACAGATTCATGCGCCAGGGCCTCATACAGACAATGCACTCTGATTTATTGCGCTATCTGTAATAGCACCCGAGAAAGCACCATATATATACTGGATTTTTACATGACTTTGGGTGACGGACACCGAAAATCTGTAAGTTTCTCGGCCCCTGGAGGGCAGAGGACGTTCCTGCTTCACTGATTCATGCGCCAGGGCCTCCTGCAGACAATGCACCTTGATTTATCGCGCTATCTCTAACAGCACCCGAGATATCACCAGATATATATTGGATTTTTCCCTGACCCTGAGTGTCCGGCCATATGAGACGGTGGTTTTCTCGGCCCCTGGTGGTTCGAGGTCGATCCCGCTGCACAGATGCATGCGCCAGGGCCTCCTGCAGATAATTCACGTTGGATTATTGCGCTATCTCTAATAGCACCCGAGATATCACCAGATATATATTGTATTTTCCCCTGACCATGCGTGTCCGGCCCCATGAGACGGTGGTTTTCTCGGCCCCTGGTGGTCCGAGGTCGCTCCCGCTGCACAGATTCATGCGCCAGGGCCTCTTACAGACAATGTACTTTGATTTATTGCGCTATCTGTAATAGCACCCGCGATATCACCAGATATATATTGGATTTTTCCCTGACCCTGAGTGTCCGGCCCCATGAGACAGTGGTTTTCTCGGCCCCTGGTGGTCCGAGGTCGTTCCCGCTGCACAGATTCATGCGCCAGGGCCTCCTACAGACAATGCACTTTGATTCATTGCACTATCTGTAATCGCACCCGAGATATCACCAGATATATATTGGATTTCTCCCTGACCCTGAGTGTCCGGCCCCATGAGACGGTGGTTTTCTCGGCCCCTGGTGGTCCGAGGTCGTTCCCGCTGCACGCATTCATGCGCCAGGGCCTCCTACGGACAATGCACTTTGATTTATTGCGCTATCTCTAATAGCACCCGAGATATCACAAGATATATATTGGATTTTCCCCTGACCCTGAGTGTCGGGCCCCATGAGACTGTGATTTTCTCGCCCCCTGGTGGTCCGAGGTCGTTCTCGCTGCGCAGATTCATGCGCCAGGGCCTCCTACAGACAATGCACGTTGGTTTATTGCGCTATTTGTAATAGCACCCGAGATATCACTACATATATATTGGATTTTCCCCCGACCCTGAGTGTCCGGCCCCATGAGACAGTGGTTTTCTCGGCCCCTGGTGGTCCGAGGTCCTTCCCGCTGCACAGATTCATGCGCCAGGGCCTCCTACAGACAATGCACTTTGATTTATTGCGCTATCTGTAATAGCACCCGAGAAAGCTCCATATATATACTGGATTTTTACATGACTTTGGGTGACGGACACCGAAAATCTGTAAGTTTCTCGGCCCCTGGAGGGCTGAGGACGTTCCTGCTTCACAGATTCATGCGCCAGGGCCTCCTGCAGACAATGCACCTTGATTTATCGCGCCATCTCTAATAGCACCCGAGATATCACCAGGTATATATTGGATTTTTCCCTGACCCTGAGTGTCCGGCCCCATGAGACAGTGGTTTTCTCGGCCCCTGGTGGTCCGAGGTCGTTCCCGCTGCGCAGATTCATGCGCCAGGGCCTCCTGCAGATAATTCACTTTGGATTATTGCGCTATCTCTAACAGCACCCGAGATATCACCAGATATATATTGGATTTTTCCCTGACCCCGAGTGTCCGGCCCAATGAGACGGTGGTTTTCCCGGCCCCTGGTGGTCCGAGGTCGTTCCCGCTGCACAGATTCATGCGCCAGGGCCTCCTGCAGATAATTCACTTTGGTTTATTGCGCTGTCACTAATAGCACCCGAGATATCACCAGATATATATTGGATTCTTCCCTGACCCTGAGTGTCCGGCACCATGAGACTGTGGTTTTCTCGGCCCCTGGTGGTCCGAGGTCGTTCCCGCTGCACAGATTCATGCGCCAGGGCCTCATACAGACAATGCACTTTGATTTATTGCGCTATCTGTAATAGCACCCGAGATATCACCAGATATATATTGGATTTCTCCCTGACCCTGAGTGTCCGGCCCCATGAGACGGTGGTTTTCTCGGCCCCTGGTGTTCCGAGGTCGTTCCCGCTGCACAGATTCATGCGCCAGGGCCTCCTACAAACAATGCACTTTGATTTATTGCGCTATCTGTAATAGCACCCGAGATATCACCAGATATGTATTGGATTTTTCCCTGTCCCTGAGTGTCCGGCCCCATGAGACGGTGTTTTTCTCGGCCCCTGGTGGTCCGAGGTTGTTCCCGCTGACCAGATTCATGCGCCAGGGCCTCCTACAGACAATGCACTCTGATTTATCGCGCTATCTGTAATAGCTCCCGAGATATCACCAGATATATATTTGATTTTCCCCTGACCCTGAGTGTCGGGCCCCATGAGACAGTGGTTTTCTCGGCCCCTGGTGGTCCGAGGTCCTTCCCGCTGCACAGATTCATGCGCCAGGGCCTTCTACAGACAATGCACTTTGATTTATTGCGCTATCTGTAATAGCACCCGAGAAAGCACCATATATATACTGGATTTTTACATGACTTTGGGTGACGGACACCGAAAATCTGTAAGTTTCTCGGCCCCTGGAGGGCAGAGGACGTTCCTGCTTCACTGATTCATGCGCCAGGGCCTCCTGCAGACAATGCACCTTGATTTATCGCGCTATCTCTAATAGCACCCGAGATATCACCAGATATATATTGGATTTTTCCCTGACCCTGAGTGTCCGGCCCCATGAGACGGTGGTTTTCTCGGCCCCTGGTGGTTCGAGGTCGTTCCCGCTGCACAGATGCATGCGCCAGGGCCTCCTGCAGATAATTCACGTTGGATTATTGCGCTATCTCTAATAGCACCCGAGATATCACCAGATATATATTGTATTTTCCCCTGACCCTGCGTGTCCGGCCACATGAGACGGTGGTTTTCTCGGCCCCTGGTGGTCCGAGGTCGCTCCCGCTGCACAGATTCATGCGCCAGGGCCTCTTACAGACAATGTACTTTGATTTACTGCGCTATTTGTAATAGCACCCGAGATATGACCAGATATATATTTGACTTTTCCCTGACACTGAGTGTCCGGCCTCATGAGACGGTGGTTTTCTCGGCCCCTGGTGGTCCGAGGTCGTTCCCGCTGCACGCATTCATGCGCCAGGGCTTCCTGCAGACAATGCACTTTGATTTATCGCGCTATCTGTAATAGAACCCGAGATATCGCCAGATATATATTGCATTTTTACATGACATTGGGTGACGGGTACTGGAAATCTGTAATTTTCTCGGCCCCTGGTTGTCCGATGTCGTTCCTGCTGCACAGATTCATGCGCAAGGGCCTCCTACGGACAATACACTTTGATTTATTGCACTATCTCTAATAGCACCCGAGATATCACAAGATATATATTGGATTTTTCTCGGACCCTGAGTGTCCGGCCCCATGAGACGGTGGTGTTCTCGGCCCCTGGTGGTCCGAGGTCGTTCCCGCTGCACAGATGCATGCACCAGAGTCCCCTGCGGATAATTCACTTTGGTTTATTGCGCTATCTCTAATAGCACCCGAGATATCACCAAATATATATTGGATTTTCCCCTGACCCTGAGTGTCCGGCCCCATGAGACGGTGTTTTTCTCGACCCCTGGTGGTCCGAGGTTGTTCCCGCTGACCAGATTCATGCGCCAGGGCCTCCTACAGACAATGCACTCTGATTTATCGCGCTATCTGTAATAGCACCCGAGATATCACCAGATATATATTTGATTTTCCCCTGACCCTGAGTGTCGGGCCCCATGAGACTGTGATTTTCTCGGCCCCTGGTGGTCCGAGGTCGTTCCCGCTGCACAGATTCATGCGCCAGGGCCTCCTACAGACAATGCACTTTGGTTTATTGCGCTATCTCTAATAGCACCCGAGATATCACCAGATATATATTGGATTTTCCCCTGACCCTGAGTGTCCGACCCCATGAGACGGTGGTTTTCTCGGCCCCTGGTGGTCCGAGGTCGTTCCCGCTGCGCAGATTCATGCGCCAGGGCCTCCTGCAGATAATTCACTTTGGATTATTGCGCTATCTCTAATAGCACCCGAGATATCACCAGATATATATTGGATTTTCCCCTGACCCTGAGTGTCCGGCCCCATGAGACGGTGGTTTTCTCGGCCCCTGGTGGTCCGAGGTCGTTCCCGCTGCACAGATTCACGCGCCAGGGCCTCCTACAGACATTGCACTTTGATTTATTGCGCTATTTGTAATAGCACCCGAGATATCACCAGATATATATTGGATTTTTCCTGGACCCTGAGTGTCCGGCCCAATGAGACGGTGGTTTTCTCGGCCCCTGGTGGTCCGAGGTCGTTCCCGCTGCACAGATTCATCCGCCGGGGACTCCTGCAGACAATGCACCTTGATTTATCGCGCTATCTGTAATAGAACCCGAGATATCGCCAGATATATATTGCATTTTTACATGACATTGGGTGACGGGTACTGGAAATCTGTAATTTTCTCGGCCCCTGGTGGTCCGATGTCGTTCCTGCTGCACAGATTCATGCGCAAGGGCCTCCTACGGACAATGCACTTTGATTTATTGCGCTATCTCTAATAGCACCCGAGATATCACCACATATATATTGGATTTTCCACCGACCCTGAGTGTCCGGCCCCATGAGACGGTGGTTTTCTCGGCTCCTGGTGGTCCGAGGTCGTTCCCGCTGGCCAGATTCATGCGCCAGGGCCTCCTACAGACAATGCACTTTGATTTGTTGCGCTATCTCTAATAGCACCCGAGATATCACCAGATATATATAGGATTTTCCCGTGACCCTGAGTGTCCGGCCCCATGAGACGGTGGTTTTCTTGGCCCCTGGTGGTCCGAGGTGGTTCCCGCTGCACAGATGCATGCGCCAGGGCCTCCTGCAGATAATTCACTTTGGTTTACTGCGCTATCTCTAATAGCACCCGAGATATCACCAGATATATATTGGATTCTTCCCTGACCCTGAGTGTCCGGCACCATGAGACTGTGGTTTTCTCGGCCCCTGGTGGTCCGAGGTCGTTCCCGCTGCACAGATTCATGCGCCAGGGCCTCATACAGACAATGCACTTTGATTTATTGCGCTATCTGTAATAGCACCCGAGATATCACCAGATATATATTGGATTTCTCCCTGACCCTGAGTGTCCGGCCCCATGAGACGGTGGTTTTCTCGGCCCCTGGTGGTCCGAGGTCGTTCCCGCTGCACAGATTCACGCGCCAGGGCCTCCTACAAACAATGCACTTTGATTTATTGCGCTATCTGTAATAGCACCCGAGATATCACCAGATATGTATTGGATTTTTCCCTGTCCCTGAGTGTCCGGCCCCATGAGACGGTGTTTTTCTCGGCCCCTGGTGGTCCGATGTTGTTCCCGCTGACCAGATTCATGCGCCAGGGCCTCCTACAGACAATGCACTCTGATTTATCGCGCTATCTGTAATAGCTCCCGAGATATCACCAGATATATATTTGATTTTCCCCTGACCCTGAGTGTCGGGCCCCATGAGACTGTGATTTTCTCGGCCCCTGGTGGTCCGAGGTCGTTCCCGCTGCACGCATTCATGCGCCAGGGCCTCCTACAGACACTGCACTTTGATTTATTGCGCTATTTGTAATAGCACCCGAGATATCACTACATATATATTGGATTTTCCCCCGACCCTGAGTGTCCGGCCCCATGAGACAGTGGTTTTCTCGGCCCCTGGTGGTCCGAGGTCCTTCCCGCTGCACAGATTCATGCGCCAGGGCCTCCTACAGACAATGCACTTTGATTTATTGCGCTATCTGTAATAGCACCCGAGAAAGCACCATATATATACTGGATTTTTACATGACTTTGGGTGACGGACACCGAAAATCTGTAAGTTTCTCGGCCCCTGGAGGGCTGAGGACGTTCCTGCTTCACAGATTCATGCGCCAGGGCCTCCTGCAGACAATGCACCTTGATTTATCGCGCCATCTCTAATAGCACCCGAGATATCACCAGGTATATATTGGATTTTTCCCTGACCCTGAGTGTCCGGCCCCATGAGACAGTGGTTTTCTCGGCCCCTGGTGGTCCGAGGTCGTTCCCGCTGCGCAGATTCATGCGCCAGGGCCTCCTGCAGATAACTCACTTTGGATTATGGCGCTATCTCTAATAGCACCCGAGATATCACCAGATATATATTGGATTTTTCCCTGACCCTGAGTGTCCGGCCCAATGAGACGGTGGTTTTCCCGGCCCCTGGTGGTCCGAGGTCGTTCCCGCTGCACAGATTCATGCGCCAGGGCCTCCTGCAGATAATTCACTTTGGTTTATTGCGCTGTCTCTAATAGCACCCGAGATATCACCAGATATATATTGGATTTTTCCCTGACCCTGAGTGTCCGGCACCATGAGACTGTGGTTTTCTCGGCCCCTGGTGGTCCGAGGTCGTTCCCGCTGCGCAGATTCATGCGCCAGGGCCTCCTGCAGATAACTCACTTTGGATTATTGCGCTATCTCTAATAGCACCCTAGATATCACCAGATATATATTGGATTTTTCCCTGACCCTGAGTGTCCGGCCCAATGAGACGGTGGTTTTCCCGGCCCCTGGTGGTCCGAGGTCGTTCCCGCTGCACAGATTCATGCGCCAGGGCCTCCTGCAGATAATTCACTTTGGTTTATTGCGCTGTCTCTAATAGCACCCGAGATATCACCAGGTATATATTGGATTTTCCCCCGACCCTGAGTGTCCGGCACCATGAGACTGTGGTTTTCTCGGCCCCTGGTGGTCCGAGGTCGTTCCCGCTGCACAGATTCATGCGCCAGGGCCTCATACAGACAATGCACTCTGATTTATTGCGCTATCTGTAATAGCACCCGAGAAAGCACCATATATATACTGGATTTTTACATGACTTTGGGTGACGGACACCGAAAATCTGTAAGTTTCTCGGCCCCTGGAGGGCAGAGGACGTTCCTGCTTCACTGATTCATGCGCCAGGGCCTCCTGCAGACAATGCACCTTGATTTATCGCGCTATCTCTAATAGCACCCGAGATATCACCAGATATATATTGGATTTTTCCCTGACCCTGAGTGTCCGGCCCCATGAGACGGTGGTTTTCTCGGCCCCTGGTGGTTCGAGGTCGTTCCCGCTGCACAGATGCATGCGCCAGGGCCTCCTGCAGATAATTCACGTTGGATTATTGCGCTATCTCTAATAGCACCCGAGATATCACCAGATATATATTGTATTTTCCCCTGACCCTGCGTGTCCGGCCCCATGAGACGGTGGTTTTCTCGGCCCCTGGTGTTCCGAGGTCGCTCCCGCTGCACAGATTCATGCGCCAGGGCCTCTTACAGACAATGTACTTTGATTTATTGCGCTATTTGTAATAGCACCCGAGATATGACCAGATATATATTGGATTTTCCCCTGACCCTGAGTGTCCGACCCCATGAGACGGTGGTTTTCTCGGCCCCTGGTGGTCCGAGGTCGTTCCCGCTGCGCAGATTCATGCGCCAGGGCCTCCTGCAGATAATTCACTTTGGATTATTGCGCTATCTCTAATAGCACCCGAGATATCACCAGATATATATTGGATTTTCCCCTGACCCTGAGTGTCCGGCCCCATGAGACGGTGGTTTTCTCGGCCCCTGGTGGTCCGAGGTCGTTCCCGCTGCACGCATTCATGCGCCAGGGCTTCCTGCAGACAATGCACTTTGATTTATCGCGCTATCTGTAATAGAACCCGAGATATCGCCAGATATATATTGCATTTTTACATGACATTGGGTGACGGGTACTGGAAATCTGTAATTTTCTCGGCCCCTGGTGGTCCGATGTCGTTCCTGCTGCACAGATTCATGCGCAAGGGCCTCCTACGGACAATGCACTTTGATTTATTGCGCTATCTCTAATAGCACCCGAGATATCACCACATATATACTCGATTTTCCCCCGACCCTGAGTGTCCGGCCCCATGAGACGGTGGTTTTCTCGGCTCCTGGTGGTCCGAGGTCGTTCCCGCTGGCCAGATTCATGCGCCAGGGCCTCCTACAGACAATGCACTTTGATTTGTTGCGCTATCTCTAATAGCACCCGAGATATCACCAGATATATATAGGATTTTCCCATGACCCTGAGTGTCCGGCCCCATGAGACGGTGGTTTTCTCGGCCCCTGGTGGTCCGAGGTGGTTCCCGCTGCACAGATGCATGCGCCAGGCCCTCCTGCAGATAATTCACTTTGGTTTACTGCGCTATCTCTAATAGCACCCGAGATATCACTAGATGTATATTGGATTTACGCCTGACCCTGAGTGTCCGGCCCCATGAGACGGTGGTTTTCTCGGCTCCTGGTCGTTCGAGGTCGTTCCCGCTGCCCAGATTCATGCGCCCGGGCCTCCTGCATATAATTCACTTTGGATTATTGCGCCATCTCTAATAGCACCCGAGACTATCACCAGATATATATTGGATTTTTGCCTGACCCTGAGTTCTCGGCCCCATGCGACTGTGGTTTTCGCGGCCCCTGGTGGTCCGAGGTCGTTCCCGCTGCACAGATTCATGCGTCAGGGCCTCCTGCAGACAATGCACTTTGATTTATCGCGCTATCTGTAATAGAACCCGAGATATCGCCAGATATATATTGCATTTTTACATGACATTGGGTGACGGGTACAGGAAATCTGTGATTTTCTCGGCCCCTGGTGGTCCGAGGTCGTTCCCGCTGCACAGATGCATGCGCCAGGGCCCCTGCGGATAATTCACTTTGGTTTATTGCGCTATCTCTAATAGCACCCGAGATATCACCAAATATATATTGGATTTTCCCCTGACCCTGAGTGTCCGGCCCCATGAGACGGTGTTTTTCTCGGCCCCTGGTGGTCCGAGGTTGTTCCCGCTGACCAGATTCATGCGCCAGGGCCTCCTACAGACAATCCACTCTGATTTATCGCGCTATCTGTAATAGCTCCCGAGATATCACCAGATATATATTGGATTTTTCCCTGTCCCTGAGTGTCCGGCACCATGAGACGGTGGTTTTCTCGGCCCCTGGTGGTCCGAGGTCCTTCCCGCTGCACAGATTCATGCGCCAGGGCCTTCTACAGACAATGCACTTTGATTTATTGCGCTATCTGTAATAGCACCCGCGAAAGCACCATATATATACTGGATTTTTACATGACTTTGGGTGACGGACACCGAAAATCTGTAAGTTTCTCGGCCCCTGGAGGGCAGAGGACGTTCCTGCTTCACTGATTCATGCGCCAGGGCCTCCTGCAGACAATGCACCTTGATTTATCGCGCTGTCTCTAATAGCACCCGAGATATCACCAGATATATATTGGATTTTTCCCTGACCCTGAGTGTCCGGCCCCATGAGACGGTGGTTTTCTCGGCCCCTGGTGGTTCGAGGTCGTTCCCGCTGCACAGATGCATGCGCCAGGGCCTCCTGCAGATAATTCAAGTTGGATTATTGCGCTATCTCTAATAGCACCCGAGATATCACCAGATATATATTGTATTTTCCCCTGACCCTGCGTGTCCGGCCCCATGAGACGGTGGTTTTCTCGGCCCCTGGTGTTCCGAGGTCGCTCCCGCTGCACAGATTCATGCGCCAGGGCCTCTTACAGACAATGTACTTTGATTTATTGCGCTATTTGTAATAGCACCCGAGATATGACCAGATATATATTGGACTTTCCCCTGACCCTGAGTGTCCGACCCCATGAGACGGTGGTTTTCTCGGCCCCTGGTGGTCCGAGGTCGTTCCCGCTGCGCAGATTCATGCGCCAGGGCCTCCTGCAGATAATTCACTTTGGATTATTGCGCTATCTCTAATAGCACCCGAGATATCACCAGATATATATTGGATTTTCCCCTGACCCTGAGTTTCCGGCCCCATGAGACGGTGGTTTTCTCGGCCCCTGGTGGTCCGAGGTCGTTCCCGCTGCACAGATTCACGCGCCAGGGCCTCCTACAGACATTGCACTTTGATTTATCGCGCTATCTGTAATAGAACCCGAGATATCGCCAGATATATATTGCATTTTTACATGACATTGGGTGACGGGTACTGGAAATCTGTAATTTTCTCGGCCCCTGGTGGTCCGATGTCGTTCCTGCTGCACAGATTCATGCGCAAGGGCCTCCTACGGACAATGCACTTTGATTTATTGCGCTATCTCCAATAGCACCCGAGATATCACCACATATATATTGGATTTTCCCCCGACCCTGAGTGTCCGGCCCCATGAGACGGTGGTTTTCTCGGCCCCTGGTGGTCCTAGGTCGTTCCCGCTGCCCAGATTCATGCGCCCGGGCCTCCTACAGAAAATGCACTTTGATTTATTGTGCTATCTCTAATAGCACCCGAGATACCACCAGATATATATTGGATTCTTCCCTGACCCTGAGTGTCCGGCCCCATGCGACGGTGGTTTTCTCGGCCCCTGGAGGTCCGAGGTCGTTCCCGCTGCACAGATGCATGCGCCAGGGCCGCCTGCAGATAATTCACTTTGGTTTACTGCGCTCTCTCTAATAGCAACCGAGATATCACCAGATATATATTGGATTTTTCCCTGACCAAGAGTGTCCGGCCCCATGAGACTGTGGTTTTCTCGGCCCCTGGTGGTCCGAGGTCGTTCCCGCTGCACAGATTCATACGCCAGGGCCTCCTGCAGGCAATGCACTTTGATTTATTGCGCTATCTCTAATAGCACCCGAGATATCACCAGATATATATTGGATTTTCCACTGACCCTGCGTGTCCGGCCCCATGAGACGGTGGTTTTCTCGGCCCCTGGTGGTCCGAGGTCGTTCCCGCTGCCTAGATTTATGCGCCAGGGCCTCCTACAGACAATGCACTTTGATTTATTGCGCTATCTGTAATAGCACCCGAGATATCATCTGATACATCCTGGGTATTTACATGACCTTGGGTGTCCGGCGCCATGTGTCGGTGGTTTTCTCGGCCCCTGGTGGTCCGAGGTCGGCCCCGCTACCCAGATTCATGCGCCAGGGCCTCCTACAGACAATGCACTTTGATTTATTGCGCAATCTGTAATAGCACCCGAGATATCACCAGACATATATTGGATTTTTCCCTGACCCTGAGTGTCCGGCCCAATGAGACGGTGGTTTTCTCGGTCCCTGGTGATCCGAGGTTGTTCCCGCTGCACAGATTCATGCACCAGGGCCTCCTGCAGATTATACACTTTGGTTTATTGCGCTATCTCTAATAGCAACCGAGATATCACCAGATATATGCTGGATTTTTACATGACCTTGGGTGACGGATTCCGAATATCTGTAATTTTCTCGGCCCCTGGTGGTCCGAGGTCGTTCCTGCTGCACAGATTCATTCGCCAATGCCTCCTACAGAAGATGCACTTTGATTTATTGCGCTATCTCTAATAGCACCCTAGATATCACCAGATATATATTGGGTTTTTTCCTGACCCTTACAGTCCGGCCCCATGAGACGGTGATTTTCTCGGCCCCTGGTGGTCCGAGGTCGTTCCCGCTGCACAAAATCATGCGCCAGGGCTTCCTGCAGACAATGCACTTTGGTTTATTGCGCTATCTGTAATAGCACCCGAGATATCATCAGATATATGCTGGATTTTTACATGACCTTGGGTGACGGATTCCGAATATCTGTAATTTACTCGGCCCCTGGTGGTCCGAGGTCGTTCCTGCTGCACAGATTCATTCGCCAGTGCCTCCTACAGACAATGCACTTTGATTTATTGCGCTATCTCTAATAGCACCCTAGATATCACCAGATATATATTGGGTTTTTCCCTGACCCTTACAGTCCGGCCCCATGAGGCGGTGATTTTCTCGGCCCCTGGTGGTCCGAGGTCGTTCCCCCTGCACAGAATCATGCGCCAGGGCTTCCTGCAGACAATGCACTTTGGTTTATTGCGCTATCTCTAATAGCACCCGAGATATCACCAGATATATATTGGATTTTCCCCTGACCCTGAGTGTCCGTCCCCATGAGATGATGGTTTTCTCGGCCCCTGGTGATCCGAGGTCGTTCTCGCTGCACAGATTCATGCACCAGGGCCTCTTGCAGACAATTCACTTTGGTTTATTGCGCTATCTCTAATAGCACCCGAGATATCACCAGATATATATTGGATTTTTCCCTGACCATGACAGTCCGGCCCCATGAGACGGTGGTTTTAACGGCCCCTGGTGGTCCGACGTCGTTCCCGCTGAACAGATTCATGCGCCAGGGCCTCCTGCAGATAATTCACTTTGGTTTATTGCGCTATCTCTAATAACACTCGAGATATCACCAGGTATATATATTGGATTTTTCCCTGACCCTGAGTGTCTGGCCCCATGAGACGGTGGTTTTCTCGGCCCCTGGTGGTCCTAGGTCGTTCCCGCTGCCCAGATTCATGCGCCAGGGCCTTCTACAGACAATGCACTTTGATTTATTGTGCTATCTCTAATAGCACCCGAGATACCACCAGATATATATTGGATTCTTCCCTGACCATGAGTGTCCGGCCCCATGCGACGGTGGTTTTCTCGGCCCCTGGAGGTCCGAGGTCGTTCCCGCTGCACAGATGCATGCGCCAGGGCCTCCTGCAGATAATTCACTTTGGTTTATTGCGCTATCTCTAATAACACTCGAGATATCACCAGGTATATATATTGGATTTTTCCCTGACCCTGAGTGTCCGGCCCCATGTGTCGGTGGTTTTCTCGGCCCCTGGTGATCCGAGGTCGTTCCCGCTGCCCAGATTCATGCGCCAGGGCCTCCTACAGACAATGCACTTTGATTTATTGCGCTATCTGTAATAGCACCCGCGATATCACCAGATATTTATTGGATTTTTCCCTGACCCTGAGTGTCCGGCCCCATGAGACGGTGGTTTTCTCGGCCCCTGGTGGTCCGAGGTCGTTCCTGCTGCACAGATTCATTCGCCAGTGCCTCCTACAGGCAATGCACATTGATTTATTGCGCTATCTCTAATAGCACCCGAGATATCACCAGATATTTATTGGCTTTTCCCCTGACCCTGAGTGTCCGGCCCAATGAGACGGTGGTTTTCTCGGCCCCTGGTGGTCCGAGGTCGTTCCCGCTGCACAGAATCATGCGCCAGGGCTTCGTGCAGACAGTGCACTTTGATTTATTGCGCTATCTCTAATAGCACCCGAGATATCATCAGGTACATCCTGGGTTTTTACATGACCTTGGGTGTCCGGCCCCATGTGTCGGTAGATTTCTCGGCCCCTGGTGGTCCGAGGTCGTTCCCGCTGCACAGATTCATTCGCCAGTGCCTCCTACAGACAATTCCCTTTGGTTTATTGCGCTATCTCTAATAGCACCCGAGATATCATCAGATATATATTGGATTTTTCCCTGACCCTGACAGTCTGGCCCCATGAGACGGTGGTTTTCTCGGCCCCTGCTGGTCCGAGGTCGTTCCCGCTGCACAGATTCATGCCCCAGGGCCTCCTTCAGACAATGCACTTTGATTTATTGCGCTATCTGTAATAGCACCCGAGATATCACCAGATATATATTGGATTTTTCCCTGACCCTGACAGTCCGGCCCCATGAGACGGTGATTTTCTCGGCCCTTGGTGGTCCGAGGTCGATCCCGCTGCACAGATTCATGCACCAGGGCCTCCTACAGTCAATGCACTTTGATTTATTGCGCTATCTGTAATAGCACCCGAGATATCACCAGATATATGCTGGATTTTTACATGACCTTGGGTGACGGATTACAAATATCTGTAATTTTCTCGGCGCCTGGTGGTCCGAGGTCGTTCCTGCTCCACAGATTCATTCGCCAGTGCCTCCTACAGACAATGCACTTTGATTTATTGCGCTATCTCTAATAGCACCCGAGATATCGCCAGATATATATTGGATTTTCCCCTGACCCTGAGTGTCCGGCCCCATGTGTCGGTGGTTTTCTCGGCCCCTGGTGGTCCGAGGTCGATCCCGCTGCACAGATTCATGCGCCAGGGCCCCCTGCAGATAATTCACTTTGATTTATTGCCCTATCTCTAATAGCACCCGAGATATCACCAGATATATATGGGATTTTTCCCTGTCCCTGACAGTCCGGCCCCATGAGACGGTGATTTTCTCGGCCCTTGGTGGTCCGAGGTCGTTCCCGCTGCACAGATTCATGCGCCAGGGACCCCTGCAGATAATTCACTTTGGTTTATTGCGCTATCTCTAATAACCCTCGAGATATCACCAGGTATATATATTGGATTTTTCCCTGACCCTGAGTGTCCGGCCCCATGTGTCGGTGGTTTTCTCGGCCCCTGGAGATCCGAGGTCGTTCCCGCTGCCCAGATTCATGCGCCAGGGCCTCTTGCAGATAATTCACTTTGGTTTATTGCGCTATCACTAATAGCACCCGAGATATCAGCAGATATATATTGGATTTTCCCCTGACCCTGGTTGACGGATTCCAAATATCTGTAATTTTCTCGGCCCCTGGTGGCCCGAGGTCGTTCCCGCTGCACAGATTCATGCGCCAGGGCCTCCTGCAGATAATTCACATTGGTTTATTGCGCTATCACTAATAGCACCCGAGATATCAGCAGATATATATTGGATTTTCCCCTGACCCTGAGTGTCCGGCCCCATGAGACTGTGGTTTTCTCGGCCCCTGGTGGTCCGAGGTCGTTCCCGCCGTCCAGTTTCATGCGCCACGGTCTCCTACAGACCATGCACTTTGATTTTTTGCATTATCTGTAATAGCACCCGAGATATCACCAGATATATATTGGATTTTTCCGTGACCCTTAGTGTCCGGCCCCATGAGACGGTGGTTTTCTCGGCCCGTGGTGGCCCGAGGTCGTTCCCGCTGCACAGATTCATGCGCCAGGGCCTCCTGCAGATAACTCACTTTGGTTTATTGCGCTATCTCTAATAGCACCCGAGATATCACCAGATATATATTGGATTTTCCATTGACCCCGACTGTCCGGCCCCATGAGACGGTGGTTTTCTCGGCCCCTGGTGGTCCGAGGTCGCTCCCGCTGCACAGAATCATGCGCCAGGGCTTCCTGCAGACAATGCACTTTGATTTATTGCGCTATCTCTAATAGCACCGGAGATATCATCAGATACATCCTGGGTAGTTACATGACCTTGGGTGTCCGGCGCCATGTGTCGGTGGTTTTCTCGGCCCCTGGTGGTCCGATGACGTTCCCGCTGCCCAGATTCATGCGCCAGGGCCTCCTACAGACAATGCACTTTTATTTGTTGCGCTATCTGTAATAGAACCCGAGATATCACCAGATATATATTGGATTTTTCCTTGACCCTGAGTGTCCGGCCCCATGAGACGGTGGTTTTCTCGGCCCCTGGTGGTCCGAGGTCGATCCCGCTGCACAGATTCATGCGCCAGGGCCTCCTACAGACAATGCACTTTGATTTATTGCGCTATGTGTAATAGCACCCGAGATATCATCAGGTACAAATTGTATTTTCCCCTGACCCTGAGTGTCCGGCCCCATGTGTCGGTGGTTTTCTCGGCCCCTGGTGGTCCGAGGTCGATCCCGCTGCACAGATTCATGCGCCAGGGCCCCCTGCAGATAAATCACTTTGATTTATTGCCCTATCTCTAATAGCACCCGAGATATCACCAGATATATATTGGATTTTTCCCTGACCCTGACAGTCCGGCCCCATGAGACGGTGATTTTCTCGGCCCCTGGTGGTCCGAGGTCGATCCCGCTGCACAGATTCATGCGCTAGGGCCTCCTGCAGACAATGCACTATGATTTATTGCGCTATCTCTAATAGCACCCGAGATATCACCAGATATATATTGGATTTTTCCGTGACCCTTAGTGTCCGGCCCCATGAGACGGTGGTTTTCTCGGCCCCTGGTGGTCCGAGGTCGTTCCCGCTGGCCAGATTCATGCGCCAGGGCCTCCTACAGACAATGCACTTTGATTTATTGCGCTATCTCTAATAGCACCCGAGATATCACCAGATATATATTGGATTTTCCCCTGACCCTGAGTGTCCGGCCCCGTGAGACGGTGGTTTTCTCGGCCCCTGGTGGTCCGAGGTCGTTCCCGCTGCCCAGATTCATGCGCCAGGGCCTCCTACAGAAAATCCACTTTGATTTATTGCGCTATCTGTAATTGCACCCGAGAAAGCTCCATATATATGCTGGATTTTTACATGACTTTGGCTGACGGATACCGAAAATCTGTAATTTTCTCGGCCCCTGGTGGTCCGAGGTCGTTCCCGCTGCACAGATTCATGCGCCAGGGCCTCTTGCAGACAATGCACTTTGGTTTATTGCGCTATCTCTAATAGCACCCGAGATATCACCAGATATATATTGGATTTTTCCCTGACCCTGAGTGTCCGGCCCCATGAGACTGTGGTTTTCTCGGCCCCTGGTGGTCCGAGGTCGTTCCCGCTGCACAGATTCATGCGCCAGGGCCTCCTGCAGATAATTCACTTTGGTTTATTGCGCGATCTCTAATAGCACCCGAGATATCACCAGATATATATTGGATTTTTCCCTGACCCTGAGTGTCCGGCCCCATGAGACTGTGGTTTTCTCGGCCCCTGGTGGTCCGAGGTCGTTCCCGCTGCCCAGATTCATGCGTCAAGGCCTCCTACAGATAATGCACTTTGATTTATTGCGCTATCTGTAATAGCACCCGAGATATCACCAGATATATATTGGATTTTTCCCTGACCCTGAGTGTCCGGCCCCATGAGACGGTGGTTTTCTCGGCCCCTGGTGCTCCGAGGTCGTTTCCGCTGTACAGATTCATGCGCCAGAGCCTCCTGCAGATAATTCACTTTGGTTTATTGCGCTATCTCTAATAGCACCCGAGATATCACCAGATATATATTGAATTTTCCCCAGACCCTGAGTGCCCGGCCCCATGAGACTGTGGCTTTCTCGGCCCCTGGTGGTCCGAGGTCGTTCCCGCTGCACAGATTCATGCGCCAGGGCCTCCTACAGAAAATGCACATTGATTTTTTGGGCTATCTGCAACAGCACCCGAGATATCACCAGATATATATTGGATTTTTCACTGACACTGAATGTCCGGCCCCATGAGACGGTGGTTTTCTCGGCCCCTGGTGGTCCGAGGTTGTTCCCGCTGCACAGATTCATGCGCCAGGGCATCTTGCAGATAGTTCACTTTGGTTTATTGCGCTATCTCTAATAGCTCCCGAGATATCACTAGATATATATTGGATTTTCCACTGGCCCTGACTGTCCGGCCCCATGAGACTGCGTTTTTCTCGGCCCCTGGTGGTCCGAGGTTGTTCCGGCTGCACAGATTCATGCGGCAGGCCCTCCTACAGACAATGCACTTTGATTCATTGCGCTATCTGTAATAGCACCCGAGATATCACCAGATATATATTGGATTTTTCAATGACCCTGAGTGTCCGGCCCCATGAGACGGTGGTTTTCACGGCCCCTGGTGGTCCGAGATCGTTCCCGCTGCACGGAGACATGCGCCATGGCCTCCTGCAGATAATTCACTATGGTTCATTGCGCTATCTCTAATAGCACCCGAGATATCACCAGATATATATTGGATTTTTCCCTGACCCTGACAGTCCGGCCCCATGAGACGGTGATTTTCTCGGCCCCTGGTGGTCCGACGTCGATCCCGCTGCACAGATTCATGCGCCAGGGCCTCCTACAGACAATGCACTTTGATTTATTGTGCTGTCTGTAAGAGCACCCGAGATATCACCAGATATATATTGAATTTTTCCCCGACCCTGAGTGTCCGGCCCCATGTGTCGGTGGTTTTCTCGGCCCCTGGTGGTCCGAGGTCGTTCCCGCCGCACAGATTCATGCGCCAGGGCCTCCTACAGTCAATGCACTTTGATTTATTGCGCTATCTGTAATAGCACCCGAGATATCACCAGATATATGCTGGATTTTTGCATCACCTTGGGGGACGGATTCCAAATATCAGTAATTTTCTCGGCGCCTGATGGTCCGAGGTCGATCCCGCTGCACAGATTCATGCGCCAGGGCCTCCTACAGATAATGCACTTTGATTTATTGCGCTATCTCTAATAGCACCCGAGATATCACCAGATATTTATTGGCTTTTCCCCTGACCCTGAGCGTCCGGCCCCATGAGACGGTGGTTTTCTCGGCCCCTGGTGGTCCGAGATCGTTCCCGCTGGCCAGATTCATGCGCCAGGGCCTCCTACAGACAATGCACTTTGATTTATTGCGCTATCTGTAATAGCACCCGAGATATAAACAGATATATATTGGATTTTTCCCTGACCCTGAGTGTTCGGCCCCATGAGACGGTGGTTTTCTCGGCCCCTGGTGGTCAGAGGTCGTTCCCGCCGCACAGATTCATGCGCCAGGGCCTCCTACAGTCAATGCACTTTGATTTATTGCGCTATCTGTAATAGCACCCGAGATATCACCAGATATATGCTGGATTTTTACATGACCTTGTGTGACGAATTCCAAATATCTGTAATTTTCTCGGCGCCTGGTGGTCCGAGGTCGTTCCTGCTCCACAGATTCATTCGCCAGTGCCTCCTACAGACAATGCACTTTGATTTATTGCGATATCTCTAATAGCACCCGAGATATCACCAGATATATATTGGATTTTTCCTTGACCCTGACAGTCCGGCCCCATGTGTCGATGGTTTTCTCGGTCCCTCCTGGTCCGAGGTCGATCCGGCTGCACAGATTCATGCCCCAGGGCCTCCTTCAGACAATGCACTTTGATTTATTGCGCTATCTGTAATAGCACCCGCGATATCACCAGATATATATTGGATTTTTCCCTGACCCTGACAGTCCGGCCCCATGAGACGGTGATTTTCTCGGCCCCTGGTGGTCCGAGGTCGATTCCGCTGCACAGATTCATGCGCCAGGGCCTCCTACAGACAAGGCACTTTGATTTATTGCGCTATCTGCAATAGCACCCGAGATATCACCAGATATATGCTGGATTTTTGCATCACCTTGGGTGACGGATTCCAAATATCAGTAATTTTCTCGGCGCCTGATGGTCCGAGGTCGATTCCGCTGCACAGATTCATGCGCCAGGGCCTCCTACAGATAATGCACTTTGATTTATTGCGCTATCTGTAATAGCACCCGAGATATCACCAGATATATATTGGATTTTGCCCTGACCCTGAGTTTCCGACCCCATGAGACGGTGGTTTTCTCGGCCCCTGCTGGTCCGAGGTCGTTCCCGCTGCACAGATTCATGCGCCAGGGCCTCCTGCAGACAATGCACTTTGATTTATTGCGATATCTCTAATAGCACCCGAGATATCACCAGATAAATATTGGATTTTTCCTTGACCCTGACAGTCTGGCCCCATGTGTCGATGGTTTTCTCGGTCCCTCCTGGTCCGAGGTCGATCCCGCTGCTCAGATTCATGCGCCAGTGCCTCCTACAGACAATGCACTTTGATTTATTGCGCTATCTGTAATAGCACCCGAGATATCACCAGATATATATTGGATTTTTCCCTGAACCTGACAGTCCGGCCCCATGAGACGGTAGTTTTCTCGGCCCCTGCTGGTCCGAGGTTGTTCCCGCTGCAGCGATTCATGCGCCAGGGCCTCCTACAGAGAATGCACTTTGATTTATTTCGCTACCTCTCATAGCACCCGACATATCACCAGATATATATTGAATTTTCCCCTGACCCTGAGTGTCCGGCCCCATGAGACTGTGGTTTTCTCGGCCCCTGGTGGTCCGAGGTCGTTCCCGCTGCCCAGATTCATGCGCCAGGGCCTCCTACAGACAATGCACTTTGATTTGTTGCGCTATCTGTAATAGCACCCGAGATATCACCAGATATATATTGGATTTTTCCCTGTCCCTGAGTGTCCGGCCCCATGAGACGGTGGTTGTCTCGGCCCCTGGTGGCCCGAGGTCGTTCCCGCTGCACAGATTCATGCGCCAGGGCCTCCTGCAGATAATTCACTTTGGTTTATTGCGCTATCTCCAATAGCACCCGAGATATCACCAGATATATATTGAATTTTCCCCAGACCCTGAGTGCCCGGCCCCATAAGACTGTGGTTTTCTCTGCCCCTGGTGGTCCGAGGTCGTTCCCGCTGGCCAGATTCATGCGCCAGGGCCTCCTACAGACAATGCACTTTGATTTATTGCGCTATCTGTAATAGCACCCGAGATATAAACAGATATATATTGGATTTTTCCCTGACCCTGTGTGTCCGGCCCCATGAGACGGTGGTTTTCTCGGCCCCTGGTGGTCCGAGGTCGTTCCCGCTGCACAGATTCATGCGCCAGGGCCCCCTGCAGATAATTAACTTTGATTTAGTGCGCTATCGCTAATAGCACCCGAGATATCACCAGATATATATCGGATTTTTCCCAGAACCTGACAGTCCTGCCCCATTTGTCGATGGTTTACTCGGTCCCTCCTGGTCCGAGGTCGATCCCTCTGCTCAGAATCATGCGCCAGGGCCTCCTGCAGATAATTCACATTGGTTTATTGCGCTATCACTAATAGCACCCGAGATATCAGCAGATATATATTGAATTTTCCCCAGACCCTGAGCGTCCGGCCCCATGAGACTGCGGTTTTCTCGGCCCTGGTGGTCGGAGGTCGTTCCAGCTGCACAGATGCATGCGCCAGGGCCTCCTGCAGATAATTCACATTGGTTTATTGCGCTATCACTAATAGCACCCGAGATATCAGCAGATATATATTGGATTTTCCCCTGACCCTGAGTGTCCGGCCCCATGAGACTGTGGTTTTCTCGGCCCCTGGTGGTCCGAGGTCGTTCCCGCTGCCCAGATTCATGCGCCAGGGCCTCCTACAGACAATGCACTTTGATTTGTTGCGCTATCTGTAATAGCACCCGAGATATCACCAGATATATATTGGATTTTTCCCTGTCCCTGAGTGTCCGGCCCCATGAGACGGTGGTTGTCTCGGCCCCTGGTGGTCCGAGGTCGTTCCCGCTGCACAGATTCATGCGCCTGGGCCTCCTACAGAAAATGCACATTGATTTATTGGGCTATCTGTAATAGCACCCGAGATATCACCAGATATATATTGGATTTTTCCCTGACCCTGACAGTCCGGCCCCATGAGACGGTGATTTTCTCGGCCCTTGGTGGTCCGAGGTCGATCCCGCTGCACAGATTCATGCACCAGGGCCTCCTACAGTCAATGCACTTTGATTTATTGCGCTATCTGTAATAGCACCCGAGATATCACCAGATATATGCTGGATTTTTACATGACCTTGGGTGACGGATTCCAAATATCTGTAATTTTCTCGGCGCCTGGTGGTCCGAGGTCGTTCCTGCTCCACAGATTCATTCGCCAGTGCCTCCTACAGACAATGCACTTTGATTTATTGCGCTATCCCTAATAGCAGCCGAGATATCACCAGATATATATTGGATTTTCCCCTGACCCTGAGTGTCCGGCCCTATGAGACTGTGGTTTTCTGGGCCGCTGGTGGTCCCAGGTCGTTCCCGCTGCACAGATTCATGCGCAAGGGCCTCATACAGACAATGCACTATGATTTATTGCGCTATCTCTAATAGCACCCGAGATATCACCAGATATATATTGGATTTTACTCTGACCCTTAGTATCCGGCCCCATGAGTCGGTGGTTTTCTCGGCCCCTGGTGGTCCGAGGTCTTTCCCGCTGCCCAGATTCATGCGCAGGGGCCTCTTACGGACAATGCACTTTGATTTATTGCGCTATCTCTAATAGCACCCGAGATATCACAAGATATATATTGGATTTTTCCCTGACCCTGAGTTTCCGGCCCCATGAGACGGTGGTTTTCTCGGCCCCTGGTGGTCCGAGGTCATTCTCGCTGCACAGATTCATGCGCCAGGGCCTCCTGCAGACAATTCACTTTGGTTTATTGCGCTATCTCTAATAGCACCCGAGATATCACCAGATATATATTGGATTTTTACCCGACCCTGAGTGTCCGGCCCGATGAGACGGTGGTTTTCTCGGCCCCTGGTGGTCCGAAGTCGTTCCCGCTGCCCAGATTCATGCGCCAGGGCCTCCTACAGACAATTCTCTTTGCTTTATGGCGCTATCTGTAATAGCACCCGAGATGTCACCGGATATATATTGGATTTTTCCCTGACCCTGAGTGTCCGGCCCCATGTGTCGGTGGTTTTCTCGGCCCCTGGTTGTCCGAGGTCTTTGCCGCTGCATAGATTCATGCGCCAGGGCCTCCCGCAGACAAAGCACTTTGATTTATTGCGCAATCTGTAATAGCGCCCGAGATATCACCAGATATATGCTGGATTTTTACATGACCTTGTGTGGCGGATTTCGAATATCTGTAATTTTCTCGGCCCCTGGTGGTCCGAGGTCGTTCCTGCTGCACAGATTCATTCGCCAGTGCCTCCTACAGACAATGCACTTTGATTTATTGCGCTATCTCTAATAGCACCCGAGATATCACCAGATATATATTGGATTTTTCCCTGACCCTGACAGTCCGGCCCCATGAGACAGTGATTTTCGCGGCCCCTGGTGGTCCGAGGTCGTTCCCGCTGCACACATTCATGCGCCAGGGCCTCCTGCAGACAACGCACTTTGATTTATTGCGCTATCTCTAATAGCACCCGAGATATCACCAGATATATATTGGATTTTACACTGACCCTTAGTATCCGGCCCCATGAGTCGGTGGTTTTCTCGGCCCCTGGTGGTCCCAGGTCGTTCCCGCTGCACAGATTCATGCGCAAGGGCCTCATACCGACAATGCACTTTGATTTATTGCGCTATCTCTAATAGCACCAGATATTTATTGGATTTTACTCTGACCCTTAGTATCCGGCCCCATGAGTCGGTGGTTTTCTCGGTCCCTCCTGGTCCGAGGTCGATCCCCCTGCTCAGATTCATGCGCCAGTGCCTCCTACAGACAATGCACTTTGATTTATTGCGCTATCTGTAATAGCACCCGAGATATCACCAGATATATATTGGATTTTGCCCTGACCCTGAGTGTCCGGCCCCATGAGCCGGTGGTTTTCTCGGCCCCTGGTGGCCCGAGGTCGTTCCCGCTGCACAGATTCATGCGCCAGGGCCTCCTATAGATAATTCACTTTGGTTTATTGCGCTATCTCTAATAACACCCGAGATATCACCAGATATATATTGGATTTTTCCCTGAACCTGACAGTCCGGCCCCATGAGACGGTAGTTTTCTCGGCCCCTGCTGGTCCGAGGTTGTTCCCGCTGCAGCGATTCATGCGCCAGGGCCTCCTACAGAGAATGCACTTTGATTTATTTCGCTACCTCTCATAGCACCCGACATATCACCAGATATATATTGAATTTTCCCCTGACCCTGAGTGTCCGGCCCCATGAGACTGTGGTTTTCTCGGCCCCTGGTGGTCCGAGGTCGTTCCCGCTGCCCAGATTCATGCGCCAGGGCCTCCTACAGACAATGCACTTTGATTTGTTGCGCTATCTGTAATAGCACTCGAGATATCACCAGATATATATTGGATTTTTCCCTGTCCCTGAGTGTCCGGCCCCATGAGACGGTGGTTGTCTCGGCCCCTGGTGGTCCGAGGTCGTTCCCGCTGCACAGATTTATGCGCCAGAGCCTCCTGCAGATAATTCACTTTGGTTTATTGCGCTATCTCTAATAGCACCCGAGATATCACCAGATATATATTGAATTTTCCCCAGACCCTGAGTGCCCGGCCCCATGAGACTGTGGTTTTCTCGGCCCCTGGTGGTCCGAGGTCGTTCCCGCTGGCCAGGTTCATGCGCCAGGGCCTCCTACAGACAATGCACTTTGATTTATTGCGCTATCTGTAATAGCACCCGAGATATAAACAGATATATATTGGATTTTTCCCTGACCCTGTGTGTTCGGCCCCATGTGACGGTGGTTTTCTCCGCCCCTGGTAGTCAGAGGTCGTTCCCGCCGCACAGATTCATGCGCCAGGGCCTCCTACAATCAATGCACTTTGATTTATTGCGCTATCTGTAATAGCACCCGAGATATCACCAGATATATGCTGGATTTTTACATGACCTTGGGTGACGGATTCCAAATATCTGTAATTTTCTCGGCGCCTGGTGGTCCTAGGTCGTTCCTGCTCCACAGATTCATTCGCCAGTGCCTCCTACAGACAATGCACTTTGATTTATTGCGCTATCTCTAATAGCACTCGAGATATCACCAGATATATATTGGATTTTTCCCTGACCCTGACAGTCCGGCCCCATGAGACGGTGATTTTCTCGGCCCCTGGTGGTCCGAGGTCGATCCCGCTGCACAGACTCATGCGCCAGGGCCTACTACAGACAATGCACTTTGATTTATTGCGCTGTCTGTAAGAGCACCCGAGATATCACCAGATATATATTGGATTTTACACTGACCCTTAGTATCCGGCCCCATGAGTCGGTGGTTTTCTCGGCCCCTGGTGGTCCCAGGTCGTTCCCGCTGCACAGATTCATGCGCAAGGGCCTCATACCGACAATGCACTTTGATTTATTGCGCTATCTCTAATAGCACCAGATATTTATTGGATTTTACTCTGACCCTTAGTATCCGGCCCCATGAGTCGGTGGTTTTCTCGGTCCCTCCTGGTCCGAGGTCGATCCCCCTGCTCAGATTCATGCGCCAGTGCCTCCTACAGACAATGCACTTTGATTTATTGCGCTATCTGTAATAGCACCCGAGATATCACCAGATATATATTGGATTTTGCCCTGACCCTGAGTGTCCGGCCCCATGAGCCGGTGGTTTTCTCGGCCCCTGGTGGCCCGAGGTCGTTCCCGCTGCACAGATTCATGCGCCAGGGCCTCCTATAGATAATTCACTTTGGTTTATTGCGCTATCTCTAATAACACCCGAGATATCACCAGATATATATTGGATTTTTCCCTGAACCTGACAGTCCGGCCCCATGAGACGGTAGTTTTCTCGGCCCCTGCTGGTCCGAGGTTGTTCCCGCTGCAGCGATTCATGCGCCAGGGCCTCCTACAGAGAATGCACTTTGATTTATTTCGCTACCTCTCATAGCACCCGACATATCACCAGATATATATTGAATTTTCCCCTGACCCTGAGTGTCCGGCCCCATGAGACTGTGGTTTTCTCGGCCCCTGGTGGTCCGAGGTCGTTCCCGCTGCCCAGATTCATGCGCCAGGGCCTCCTACAGACAATGCACTTTGATTTGTTGCGCTATCTGTAATAGCACTCGAGATATCACCAGATATATATTGGATTTTTCCCTGTCCCTGAGTGTCCGGCCCCATGAGACGGTGGTTGTCTCGGCCCCTGGTGGTCCGAGGTCGTTCCCGCTGCACAGATTTATGCGCCAGAGCCTCCTGCAGATAATTCACTTTGGTTTATTGCGCTATCTCTAATAGCACCCGAGATATCACCAGATATATATTGAATTTTCCCCAGACCCTGAGTGCCCGGCCCCATGAGACTGTGGTTTTCTCGGCCCCTGGTGGTCCGAGGTCGTTCCCGCTGGCCAGGTTCATGCGCCAGGGCCTCCTACAGACAATGCACTTTGATTTATTGCGCTATCTGTAATAGCACCCGAGATATAAACAGATATATATTGGATTTTTCCCTGACCCTGTGTGTTCGGCCCCATGTGACGGTGGTTTTCTCCGCCCCTGGTAGTCAGAGGTCGTTCCCGCCGCGCAGATTCATGCGCCAGGGCCTCCTACAATCAATGCACTTTGATTTATTGCGCTATCTGTAATAGCACCCGAGATATCACCAGATATATGCTGGATTTTTACATGACCTTGGGTGACGGATTCCAAATATCTGTAATTTTCTCGGCGCCTGGTGGTCCTAGGTCGTTCCTGCTCCACAGATTCATTCGCCAGTGCCTCCTACAGACAATGCACTTTGATTTATTGCGCTATCTCTAATAGCACTCGAGATATCACCAGATATATATTGGATTTTTCCCTGACCCTGACAGTCCGGCCCCATGAGACGGTGATTTTCTCGGCCCCTGGTGGTCCGAGGTCGATCCCGCTGCACAGACTCATGCGCCAGGGCCTACTACAGACAATGCACTTTGATTTATTGCGCTGTCTGTAAGAGCACCCGAGATATCACCAGATATATATTGAATTTTTCCCCGACCCTGAGTGTCTGGCCCCATGTGTCGGTGGTTTTCTCGGCCCCTGGTGGTCCGAGGTCGATCCCGCTGCACAGATTCATGCGCCAGGGCCTCCTGCAGACAATGCACTTTGATTTATTGCGCTATCTCTAATAGCACTCGAGATATCACCTGATATATATTGGATTTTTCCTTGACCCTGACAGTCCGGCCCCATGTGTCGATGGTTTTCTCGGTCCCTCCTGCTCCGAGGTCGATCCGACTGCACAGATTCATGCCCCAGGGCCTCCTTCAGACAATGGACTTTGATTTATTGCGCTATCTGTAATAGCACCCGCGATATCACCAGATATATATTGGATTTTTCCCTGACCCTGATAGTCCGGCCCCATGAGACGGTGATTTTCTCGGCCCCTGGTGGTCCGAGGTCGATCCCGCTGCACAGATTCATGCGCCAGGGCCTCCTACAGACAAGGCACTTTGATTTATTGCGCTATCTGGAATAGCACCCGAGATATCACCAGATATATGCTGGATATTTGCATCACCTTGGGTGACGGATTCCAAATATCAGTAATTTTCTCGGCGCCTGATGGTCCGAGGTCGATCCCGCTGCACAGATTCATGCGCCAGGGCCTCCTACAGATAATGCACTTTGATTTATTGCGCTATCGGTAATAGCACCCGAGATATCACCAGATATATATTGGATTTTGCCCTGACCCTGAGTTTCCGACCCCATGAGACGGCGGTTTTCTCGGCCCCTGCTGGTCCGAGGTCGTTCCCGCTGCACAGATTCATGCGCCAGGGCCTCCTGCAGACAATGCACTTTGAGTTATTGCGATATCTCTAATAGCACCCGAGATATCACCAGATAAATATTGGATTTTTCCTTGACCCTGACAGTCTGGCCCCATGTGTCGATGGTTTTCTCGGGCCCTCCTGGTCCGAGGTCGATCCCGCTGCTCAGATTCATGCGCCAGTGCCTCCTACAGACAATGCACTTTGATTTATTGCGCTATCTGTAATAGCACCCGAGATATCACCAGATATATATTGGATTTTTCCCTGACCCTGAGTTTCCGGCCCCATGAGACGGTAGTTTTCTCGGCCCCTGCTGGTCCGAGGTTGTTCCCGCTGCAGCGATTCATGCGCCAGGGCCTCCTACAGAGAAAGCACTTTGATTTATTTCGCTACCTCTCATAGCACCCGACATATCACCAGATATATATTGAATTTTCCCCTGACCCTGAGTGTCCGGCCCCATGAGACTGTGGTTTTCTCGGCCCCTGGTGGTCCGAGGTCGTTCCCGCTGCCCAGATTCATGCGCCAGGGCCTCCTACAGACAATGCACTTTGATTTGTTGCGCTATCTGTAATAGCACCCGAGATATCACCAGATATATATTGGATTTTTCCCTGTCCCTGAGTGTCCGGCCCCATGAGACGGTGGTTGTCTCGGCCCCTGGTGGTCCGAGGTCGTTCCCGCTGCACAGATTCATGCGCCAGAGCCTCCTGCAGATAATTCACTTTGGTTTATTGCGCTATCTCTAATAGCACCCGAGATATCACCAGATATATATTGAATTTTCCCCAGACCCTGAGTGCCCGGCCCCATAAGACTGTGGTTTTCTCGGCCCCTGGTGGTCCGAAGTCGTTCCCGCTGCCCAGATTCATGCGCCAGGGCCTCCTACAGACAATTCTCTTTGCTTTATGGCGCTATCTGTAATAGCACCCGAGATGTCACCGGATATATATTGGATTTTTCCCTGACCCTGAGTGTCCGGCCCCATGTGTCGGTGGTTTTCTCGGCCCCTGGTTGTCCGAGGTCTTTGCCGCTGCATAGATTCATGCGCCAGGGCCTCCCGCAGACAAAGCACTTTGATTTATTGCGCAATCTGTAATAGCGCCCGAGATATCACCAGATATATGCTGGATTTTTACATGACCTTGTGTGGCGGATTTCGAATATCTGTAATTTTCTCGGCCCCTGGTGGTCCGAGGTCGTTCCTGCTGCACAGATTCATGCGCCAGTGCCTCCTACAGACAATGCACTTTGATTTATTGCGCTATCTGTAATAGCACCCGAGATATCACCAGATATATATTGGATTTTACTCTGACCCTTAGTATCCGGCCCCATGAGTCGGTGGTTTTCTCGGTCCCTCCTGGTCCGAGGTCGATCCCCCTGCTCAGATTCATGCGCCAGTGCCTCCTACAGACAATGCACTTTGGTTTATTGCGCTATCTCTAATAACACCCGAGATATCACCAGATATATATTGGATTTTTCCCTGAACCTGACAGTCCGGCCCCATGAGACGGTAGTTTTCTCGGCCCCTGCTGGTCCGAGGTTGTTCCCGCTGCAGCGATTCATGCGCCAGGGCCTCCTACAGAGAATGCACTTTGATTTATTTCGCTACCTCTCATAGCACCCGACATATCACCAGATATATATTGAATTTTCCCCTGACCCTGAGTGTCCGGCCCCATGAGACTGTGGTTTTCTCGGCCCCTGGTGGTCCGAGGTCGTTCCCGCTGCCCAGATTCATGCGCCAGGGCCTCCTACAGACAATGCACTTTGATTTGTTGCGCTATCTGTAATAGCACTCGAGATATCACCAGATATATATTGGATTTTTCCCTGTCCCTGAGTGTCCGGCCCCATGAAACGGTGGTTGTCTCGGCCCCTGGTGGTCCGAGGTCGTTCCCGCTGCACAGATTTATGCGCCAGAGCCTCCTGCAGATAATTCACTTTGGTTTATTGCGCTATCTCTAATAGCACCCGAGATATCACCAGATATATATTGAATTTTCCCCAGACCCTGAGTGCCCGGCCCCATGAGACTGTGGTTTTCTCGGCCCCTGGTGGTCCGAGGTCGTTCCCGCTGGCCAGATTCATGCGCCAGGGCCTCCTACAGACAATGCACTTTGATTTATTGCGCTATCTGTAATAGCACCCGAGATATAAACAGATATATATTGGATTTTTCCCTGACCCTGTGTGTTCGGCCCCATGTGACGGTGGTTTTCTCCGCCCCTGGTAGTCAGAGGTCGTTCCCGCCGCACAGATTCATGCGCCAGGGCCTCCTACAATCAATGCACTTTGATTTATTGCGCTATCTGTAATAGCACCCGAGATATCACCAGATATATGCTGGATTTTTACATGACCTTGGGTGACGGATTCCAAATATCTGTAATTTTCTCGGCGCCTGGTGGTCCTAGGTCGTTCCTGCTCCACAGATTCATTCGCCAGTGCCTCCTACAGACAATGCACTTTGATTTATTGCGCTATCTCTAATAGCACCCGAGATATCACAAGATATATATTGGATTTTTCCCTGACCCTGAGTTTCCGGCCCCATGAGACGGTGGTTTTCTCGGCCCCTGGTGGTCCGAGGTCGTTCCCGCTGCACACATTCATGCGCCAGGGCCTCCTGCAGACAACGCACTTTGATTTATTGCGCTATCTCTAATAGCACCCGAGATATCACCAGATATATATTGGATTTTACACTGACCCTTAGTATCCGGCCCCATGAGTCGGTGGTTTTCTCGGCCCCTGGTGGTCCCAGGTCGTTCCCGCTGCACAGATTCATGCGCAAGGGCCTCATACCGACAATGCACTTTGATTTATTGGAGCTATCTCTAATAGCACCCGAGATATCACCAGATATTTATTGGATTTTACTCTGACCCTTAGTATCCGGCCCCATGAGTCGGTGGTTTTCTCGGTCCCTCCTGGTCCGAGGTCGATCCCCCTGCTCAGATTCATGCGCCAGTGCCTCCTACAGACAATGCACTTTGATTTATTGCGCTATCTGTAATAGCACCCGAGATATCACCAGATATATATTGGATTTTGCCCTGACCCTGAGTGTCCGGCCCCATGAGCCGGTGGTTTTCTCGGCCCCTGGTGGCCCGAGGTCGTTCCCGCTGCACAGATTCATGCGCCAGGGCCTCCTATAGATAATTCACTTTGGTTTATTGCGCTATCTCTAATAACACCCGAGATATCACCAGATATATATTGGATTTTTCCCTGAACCTGACAGTCCGGCCCCATGAGACGGTAGTTTTCTCGGCCCCTGGTGGTCCGAGGTCGTTCCCGCTGCACAGATTTATGCGCCAGAGCCTCCTGCAGATAATTCACTTTGGTTTATTGCGCTATCTCTAATAGCACCCGAGATATCATCAGATATATATTGAATTTTCCCCAGACCCTGAGTGCCCGGCCCCATGAGACTGTGGTTTTCTCGGCCCCTGGTGGTCCGAGGTCGTTCCCGCTGGCCAGATTCATGCGCCAGGGCCTCCTACAGACAATGCACTTTGATTTATTGCGCTATCTGTAATAGCACCCGAGATATAAACAGATATATATTGGATTTTTCCCTGACCCTGTGTGTTCGGCCCCATGTGACGGTGGTTTTCTCCGCCCCTGGTAGTCAGAGGTCGTTCCCGCCGCACAGATTCATGCGCCAGGGCCTCCTACAATCAATGCACTTTGATTTATTGCGCTATCTGTAATAGCACCCGAGATATCACCAGATATATGCTGGATTTTTACATGACCTTGGGTGACGGATTCCAAATATCTGTAATTTTCTCGGCGCCTGGTGGTCCTAGGTCGTTCCTGCTCCACAGATTCATTCGCCAGTGCCTCCTACAGACAATGCACTTTGATTTATTGCGCTATCTCTAATAGCACTCGAGATATCACCAGATATATATTGGATTTTTCCCTGACCCTGACAGTCCGGCCCCATGAGACGGTGATTTTCTCGGCCCCTGGTGGTCCGAGGTCGATCCCGCTGCACAGATTCATGCGCCAGGGCCTACTACAGACAATGCACTTTGATTTATTGCGCTGTCTGTAAGAGCACCCCAGATATCACCAGATATATATTGAATTTTTCCCCGACCCTGAGTGTCTGGCCCCATGTGTCGGTGGTTTTCTCGGCCCCTGGTGGTCCGAGGTCGATCCCGCTGCACAGATTCATGCGCCAGGGCCTCCTGCAGACAATGCACTTTGATTTATTGCGCTATCTCTAATAGCACTCGAGATATCACCTGATATATATTGGATTTTTCCTTGACCCTGACAGTCCGGCCCCATGTGTCGATGGTTTTCTCGGTCCCTCCTGCTCCGAGGTCGATCCGACTGCACAGATTCATGCCCCAGGGCCTCCTTCAGACAATGGACTTTGATTTATTGCGCTATCTGTAATAGCACCCGCGATATCACCAGATATATATTGGATTTTTCCCTGACCCTGATAGTCCGGCCCCATGAGACGGTGATTTTCTCGGCCCCTGGTGGTCCGAGGTCGATCCCGCTGCACAGATTCATGCGCCAGGGCCTCCTACAGACAAGGCACTTTGATTTATTGCGCTATCTGGAATAGCACCCGAGATATCACCAGATATATGCTGGATATTTGCATCACCTTGGGTGACGGATTCCAAATATCAGTAATTTTCTCGGCGCCTGATGGTCCGAGGTCGATCCCGCTGCACAGATTCATGCGCCAGGGCCTCCTACAGATAATGCACTTTGATTTATTGCGCTATCGGTAATAGCGCCCGAGATATCACCAGATATATATTGGATTTTGCCCTGACCCTGAGTTTCCGACCCCATGAGACGGCGGTTTTCTCGGCCCCTGCTGGTCCGAGGTCGTTCCCGCTGCACAGATTCATGCACCAGGGCCTCCTGCAGACAATGCACTTTGAGTTATTGCGATATCTCTAATAGCACCCGAGATATCACCAGATAAATATTGGATTTTTCCTTGACCCTGACAGTCTGGCCCCATGTGTCGATGGTTTTCTCGGGCCCTCCTGGTCCGAGGTCGATCCCGCTGCTCAGATTCATGCGCCAGTGCCTCCTACAGACAATGCACTTTGATTTATTGCGCTATCTGTAATAGCACCCGAGATATCACCAGATATATATTGGATTTTTCCCTGACCCTGAGTTTCCGGCCCCATGAGACGGTAGTTTTCTCGGCCCCTGCTGGTCCGAGGTTGTTCCCGCTGCAGCGATTCATGCGCCAGGGCCTCCTACAGAGAAAGCACTTTGATTTATTTCGCTACCTCTCATAGCACCCGACATATCACCAGATATATATTGAATTTTCCCCTGACCCTGAGTGTCCGGCCCCATGAGACTGTGGTTTTCTCGGCCCCTGGTGGTCCGAGGTCGTTCCCGCTGCCCAGATTCATGCGCCAGGGCCTCCTACAGACAATGCACTTTGATTTGTTGCGCTATCTGTAATAGCACCCGAGATATCACCAGATATATATTGGATTTTTCCCTGTCCCTGAGTGTCCGGCCCCATGAGACGGTGGTTGTCTCGGCCCCTGGTGGTCCGAGGTCGTTCCCGCTGCACAGATTCATGCGCCAGAGCCTCCTGCAGATAATTCACTTTGGTTTATTGCGCTATCTCTAATAGCACCCGAGATATCACCAGATATATATTGAATTTTCCCCAGACCCTGAGTGCCCGGCCCCATAAGACTGTGGTTTTCTCGGCCCCTGGTGGTCCGAGGTCGTTCCCGCTGGCCAGATTCATGCGCCAGGGCCTTCTACAGACAATGCACTTTGATTTATTGCGCTATCTGTAATAGCACCCGAGATATAAACAGATATATATTGGATTTTTCCCTGACCCTGTGTGTCCGGCCCCATGAGACGGTGGTTTTCTCGGCCCCTGGTGGTCCGAGGTCGTTCCCGCTGCACAGATTCATGCGCCAGGGCCCCCTGCAGATAATTAACTTTGATTTAGTGCGCTATCTCTAATAGCACCCGAGATATCACCAGATATATATCGGATTTTTCCCAGAACCTGACAGTCCTGCCCCATTTGTCGATGGTTTACTCGGTCCCTCCTGGTCCGAGGTCGATCCCTCTGCTCAGAATCATGCGCCAGGGCCTCCTGCAGATAATTCACTTTGATTTGTTGCGCTATCTATAATAGCACCCGAGATATCACCAGATATATATTGGATTTTTCCCTGTCCCTGAGTGTCCGGCCCCATGAGACGGTGGTTCTCTCGGCCCCTGGTGGTCCGAGGTCGTTCCCGCTGCACAGATTCATGCGCCAGGGCCTCCTACAGAAAATGCACATTGATTTATTGGGCTATCTGTAATAGCACCCGAGATATCACCAGATATATATTGGATTTTTCCCTGACCCTGACAGTCCGGCCCCATGAGACGGTGATTTTCTCGGCCCTTGGTGGTCCGAGGTCGATCCCGCTGCACAGATTCATGCACCAGGGCCTCCTACAGTCAATGCACTTTGATTTATTGCGCTATCTGTAATAGCACCCGAGATATCACCAGATATATGCTGGATTTTTACATGACCTTGGGTGACGGATTCCAAATATCTGTAATTTTCTCGGCGCCTGGTGGTCCGAGGTCGTTCCTGCTCCTCAGATTCATTCGCCAGTGCCTCCTACAGACAATGCACTTTGATTTATTGCGCTATCTCTAATAGCACCCGAGATATCGCCAGATATATATTGGATTTTTCCCTGACCCTGTCAGTCCGGCCCCATGAGACGGTGGTTTTCTCGGCCCCTGGTGGTCCGAGGTCGTTCCCGCTGCACAGATTCATGCGCCAGGGCCTCTTGCAGATAGTTCACTTTGGTTTATTGCGCTATCTCTAATAGCACCCGAGATATCACTAGATATATATTGGATTTTCCACTGGCCCTGACTGTCCGGCCCCATGAGACTGTGTTTTTCTCGGCCCCTGGTGTCCGAGGTTGTTCCGGCTGCACAGATTCATGCGGCAGGCCCTCCTACAGACAATGCAGTTTGATTTATTGCGCTATCTGTAATAGCACCCGAGATATCAACAGATATATATTGGATTTTTCCCTGACCCTGAGTGTCCGGCCCCATGAGACGGTGGTTGTGTCGGCCCCTGGTGGTCCGAGGTCGTTCCCGCTGCACAGATTCATGCACCAGGGCCTCCTGCAGATAATTCACTTTGGTTTATTGCGCTATCTCTAATAGCACCCGAGATATCACCAGATATTTATTGGCTTTTCCCCTGACCCTGAGTGTCCGGCCCCATCAGACGGTGGTTTTCTCGGCCCCTGGTGGTCCGAGGTCGTTCCCGCTGGCCAGATTCATGCGCCAGGGCCTCCTACAGACAATGCACTTTGATTTATTGCGCTATCTGTAATAGCACCCGAGATATCACCAGATATATATTGGATTTTTCCCTGACCCTGAGTGTCCGGCCCCATGAGACTGTGGTTTTCTCGGCCCATGGTTGTCCGAGGTTGTTCCCGCTGCTGAGATTCATGCGCCAGGGCCTCCTATAGATAATTCACTTTGGTTTATTGCCATATCTCTAATAGCACCCGAGATATCACCAGATATATATTGGATTTTTCCCTGACCCTGACAGTCGGACTCCATGAGACGGTGGTTTCCTCGGCCCCTGGTGGTCCGAGGTCGTTTCCGCTGCACAGATTTATGCGCCAGGGCCTCCTGCAGACAATGCACTTTGATTTATTGCGCTATCTGTAATAGTACCCGAGATATCACCAGATTTATATTGGATTTTCCCCTGACCCTGAGTGCCGGCCCCATGAGACGGTGGTTTTCTCGGCCGCTGGTGGTCTGAGGTCTTTCCCGCTGCACAGATTCATGCACCAGGGCCTCCTACAGTCAATGCACTTTGATTTATTGCGCTATCTGTAATAGCACCCGAGATATCACCAGATATATGCTGGATTTTAACATGACCTTGGGTGACGGATTCCAAATATCTGTAATTTTCTCGGCCCCTGGTGGCCCGAGGACGTTCCCGCTGCACAGATTCATGCGCCTGGGCCTCCTGCAGATAATTCACATTGGCTTATTGCGCTGTCACTAATAGCACCCGAGATGTCAGCAGATATATATTGGATTTTCCCCTGACCCTGAGTGTCCGGCCCCATGAGACTGTGGTTTTCTCGGCCCCTGGTGGTCCGAGGTCGTTCCCGCTGCCCAGATTCATGCGCCAGGGCCTCCTACAGACAATGCACTTTGATTTGTTGCGCTATCTGTAATAGCACCCGAGATATCACCAGATATATATTGGATTTTTCCCTGTCCCTGAGTGTCCGGCCCCATGAGACGGTGGTTTTCTCGGCCCCTGGTGGTCCGAGGTCGTTCCCGCTGCACAGATTCATTCGCATGGGCCTCCTACAGACAATGCACTTTGATTTATTGCGCTATCTGTAAAAGCACCCGAGACATCACCAGATATATATTGGATTTTTCCCTGACCCTGAGTGTCCGGCCCCATGAGACTGTGATTTTCTCGGCCCCTGGTGGCCCGAGGTCGTTCCCGCTGCCCAGATTCATGCGCCAGGGCCTCCTACAGACAATGCACTTTGGTTTATTACACTATCTGTAATAGCGCCCGAGATATCACCAGATATATGCTGGATTTTTACATGACCTTGGGTGGCGGATTTCGAATATCTGTAATTTTCTCGGCCCCTGGTGGTCCGAGGTCGTTCCTGCTGCACAGAATCATTCGTCAGTGCCTCCTACAGAGAATGCACTTTGATTTATTGCGCTATCTCTAATAACACCCGAGATATCACCAGATATATATTGGATTTTTCCCTGGCCCTGACAGTCCGGCTCCATGAGACGGTGATTTTCTCGGCCCCTGGTGCTCCGAGGTCGTTCCCGCTGCACAGATTCATGCGCCAGGGCCTCCTGCAGATAATTCACTTTGGTATATTACGCTATCCCTAATAGCAGCCGAGATATCACCAGATATATATTGGATTTTCCCCTGACCCTGAGTGTCCGGCCCTATGAGACTGTGGTTTTCTGGGCCGCTGGTGGTCCCAGGTCGTTCCCGCTGCACAGATTCATGCGCAAGGGCCTCATACAGACAATGCACTTTGATTTATTGCGCTACCTCTAATAGCACCCGAGATATCACCAGATATATATTGGATTTTTCCCTGACCCTGACAGTCCGGCCCCATGAGACAGTGATTTTCTCGGCCCCTGGTGGTCCGGGGTCGTTCCCGCTGCACACATTCATGCGCCAGGGCCTCTTACAGACAATGCACGTTGGTTTATTGCGCTATCTGTAATAGCACCCGAGATATCACCAGATATATATTGGATTTTTGCCTGACCCTGAGTTCTCGGCCCCATGAGACTGTTGTTTTCGCGGCCCCTGGTGGTCCGAGGTCGTTCCCGCTGCACACATTCATGCGCCAGGGCCTCCGGCAGACAACGCACTTTGATTTATTGCGCTATCTCTAATAGCACCCGAGATATCACCAGATGTATATTGGATTTTTCCCTGACCCTGACAGTCCGGCCCCATGAGACAGTGATTTTCGCGGCCCCTGGTGGTCCGAGGTCGTTCCTGCTGCACACATTCATGCGCCAGGGCCTCCTGCAGACAACGCACTTTGATTTATTGCGCTATCTCTAATAGCACCCGAGATATCACCAGATCTATATTGGATTTTACCCTGACCTTGACAGTCCGGCCCCATGTGTCGGTGATTTTCTGGGTCCCTGGTGGTCCGAGGTAGATCCCGCTGCAAAGATTCATGCGACAGGGCCTCCTGCAGATAACGCACTTTGATTTATTGCGCTATCTATAATAGCACCCGAGATATCACCAGATATATTCTGGATTTTTACATGACCTTGGGTGTCCTGCCTCATGTGTCGGTGGTTTTCTCGGCCCCTGGTGGTCCGACGTCGTTCCCGCGGCACAGATTCATGCGCAAGGGCCTCGTGCAGATAATTCACTGTGATTTATCGCGCTATCTCAAATAGCACCCGAGATATCACCAGATATATACTGGATTTTTGCATGACCTTGGGTGTCCGGCCCCATGTGTCGGTGGTTTTCTCGGCCCCTGGTTGTCCGAGGTCGTTGCCGCTGCACAGATTCATGCGCCAGGGATTCCTGCAGACAATTCACTTTGGTTTATTGCGCTATCTCTAATATCAACCGAGATATCACCAGATATATATTGGATTTTACCCTGACCTTGACAGTCCGGCCCCATGTGTCGGTGATTTTCTGGGTCCCTGGTGGTCCGAGGTAGATCCCGCTGCACAGATTCATGCGACAGGGCCTCCTGCAGACAATGCACTTTGATTTATTGCGCTATCTGTAATAGGAACCGAGATATCACCAGATATATATTGGATTTTACACTGACCCTGACAGTCCGGCCCCATGAGACTGTGGTTTTCTCGGCCCCTAGTGGTCCGACGTCGTTCCTGCTGCACAGATTCATTCGCCAGTGCCTCCTACAGACAATGCACTTTGATTTATTGCGCTATCTCTAATAGCACCCTAGATATCACCAGATATATATTGGGTTTTTCCCTGACCCTTACAGTCCGGCCCCATGAGACGGTGATTTTCTCGGCCCCTGGTGGTCCGAGGTCGTTCCCGCTGCACAGAATCATGCGCCTGGGCTTCCTGCAGACAATGCACTTTGGTTTATTGCGCTATCTCTAATAGCACCCGAGATATCACCAGATATATATTGGATTTTTCCCTGACCATGACAGTCCGGCCCCATGAGACGGTGGTTTCATCGGCCCCTGGAGGTCCGAGGTCGTTCCCGCTGCACAGATTCATGCGCCAGGGCCTCCTGCAGATAATTCACTTTGGTTTATTGCGCTATCTATAATAGCACCCGAGATATCACCAGATATATACTGGATTTTTGCATGACCTTGGGTGTCCGGCCCCATGTGTCGGTGGTTTTCTCGGCCCCTGGTTGCCCGAGGTCGTTGCCGCTGCACAGATTCATGCGCCAGGGCCTCCTACAGATAATGCACTTTGGTTTATTGCGCTATCTGTAATAGCACCCGAGATACCACCAGATATATAATGGATTTTTCCCTGACCCTGACAGTCCGGCCCCATGAAACGGTGGTTTTCTCGGCTCCTGGTGGTCCGAGGTCGTTCCCGCTGCACAGATGCATGCGCCAGGGCCTCCTGCAGATAATTCACTTTGGTTTATTGCGCTATCTCTAATAGCACCCGAGATATCATCAGATATATATTGGATTTTCCCCTGACCCTGAGTGTCCGGCCCCATGTGTCGGTGGTTTTCTCGGCCCCTGGTGATCCGAGGTCGTTCCCGCTGCCCAGATTCATGCGCCAGGGCCTCCTACAGACAATGCGCTTTGATATATTGCGCTATCTGTAATAGCACCCGAGATATCAGCAGATATATATTGGATTTTTCCCTGACCCTGAGTGTACGGCCCCATGAGACGGTGGTTTTCTCGGCCCCTGGTGGTCCTAGGTCGTTCCCGCTGCACAGATTCATGCGCCAGGGCCTCCTGCAGATAATTCACTTTGGTTTATTGCGCTATCTCTAATAGCACCCGAGATATCACCAGATATATATTGGATTTTCCCCTGACCAAGAGTGTCCGCCCCATGAGACTGTGGTTTTCTCGGCCTCTGGTGGTCCGAGGTCGTTCCGGCTGCACAGATTCATGCGCCAGGGACTCCTACAAACAATGCACATTGATTTATTGCGCTATCTGTAATAGCACCCGAGATATCACCAGATATATATTGGATTTTTCCCTGACCCTGAGTGTCCGGCCCCATGAGACGGTGGTTTTCTCGGCCCCTGGTGGTCCGAGGTCGTTCCCGCTGCACAGACTCATGTGCCAGGGCCTCCTGCAGATAATTCACTTTGGTTTATTGCGCTATCTCTAATAGCACCCGAGATATCACCAGATATATATTGGATTTTCCCCTGACCCTGAGTGTTCGGCCCCATGAGACTGTGATTTTCTCGGCCCCTGGTGGCCCGAGGTCGTTCCCGCTGCCCAGATTCATGCGCCAGGGCCTCCTACAGACAATGCACTTTGGTTTATTTCACTATCTGTAATAGCGCCCGAGATATCACCAGATATATGCTGGATTTTTACATGACCTTGGGTGGCGGATTTCGAATATCTGTAATTTTCTCGGCCCCTGGTGGTCCGAGGTCGTTCCTGCTGCACAGAATCATTCGTCAGTGCCTCCTACAGAGAATGCACTTTGATTTATTGCGCTATCTCTAATAACACCCGAGATATCACCAGATATATATTGGATTTTTCCCTGGCCCTGACAGTCCGGCTCCATGAGACGGTGATTTTCTCGGCCCCTGGTGCTCCGAGGTCGTTCCCGCTGCACAGATTCATGCGCCAGGGCCTCCTGCAGATAATTCACTTTGGTATATTACGCTATCCCTAATAGCAGCCGAGATATCACCAGATATATATTGGATTTTCCCCTGACCCTGAGTGTCCGGCCCTATGAGACTGTGGTTTTCTGGGCCGCTGGTGGTCCCAGGTCGTTCCCGCTGCACAGATTCATGCGCAAGGGCCTCATACAGACAATGCACTTTGATTTATTGCGCTATCTCTAATAGCACCCGAGATATCACCAGATATATATTGGATTTTTCCCTGACCCTCACAGTCCGGCCCCATGAGACAGTGATTTTCTCGGCCCCTGGTGGTCCGGGGTCGTTTCCGCGGCACAGATTCATGCGCCTGGGCCTCCTACAGACAATGCACATTGGTTTATTGCGCTATCTGTAATAGCACCCGAGATATCACCAGATATATATTGGATTTTTGCCTGACCCTGAGTTCTCGGCCCCATGAGACTGTTGTTTTCGCGGCCCCTGGTGGTCCGAGGTCGTTCCCGCTGCACACATTCATGCGCCAGGGCCTCCGGCAGACAACGCACTTTGATTTATTGCGCTATCTCTAATAGCACCCGAGATATCACCAGATGTATATTGGATTTTTCCCTGACCCTGACAGTCCGGCCCCATGAGACAGTGATTTTCGCGGCCCCTGGTGGTCCGACGTCGTTCCCGCTGCACACATTCATGCGCCAGGGCCTCCTGCAGACAACGCACTTTGATTTATTGCGCTATCTCTAATAGCACCCGAGATATCACCAGATCTATATTGGATTTTACCCTGACCTTGACAGTCCGGCCCCATGTGTCGGTGATTTTCTGGGTCCCTGGTGGTCCGAGGTAGATCCCGCTGCACAGATTCATGCGACAGGGCCTCCTGCAGATAACGCACTTTGATTTATTGCGCTATCTATAATAGCACCCGAGATATCACCAGATATATTCTGGATTTTTACATGACCTTGGGTGTCCTGCCTCATGTGTCGGTGGTTTTCTCGGCCCCTGGTGGTCCGACGTCGTTCCCGCGGCACAGATTCATGCGCAAGGGCCTCGTGCAGATAATTCACTGTGATTTATCGCGCTATCTCTAATAGCACCCGAGATATCACCAGATATATACTGGATTTTTGCATGACCTTGGGTGTCCGGCCCCATGTGTCGGTGGTTTTCTCGGCCCCTGGTTGTCCGAGGTCGTTGCCGCTGCACAGATTCATGCGCCAGGGATTCCTGCAGACAATTCACTTTGGTTTATTGCGCTATCTCTAATATCAACCGAGATATCACCAGATATATATTGGATTTTACTCTGACCTTGACAGTCCGGCCCCATGTGTCGGTGATTTTCTGGGTCCCTGGTGGTCCGAGGTAGATCCCGCTGCACAGAGTCATGCGACAGGGCCTCCTGCAGACAATGCACTTTGATTTATTGCGCTATCTGTAATAGGAACCGAGATATCACCAGATATATATTGGATTTTACACTGACCCTGACAGTCCGGCCCCATGAGACTGTGGTTTTCTCGGCCACTAGTGGTCCGAGGTCGTTCCTGCTGCACAGATTCATTCGCCAGTGCCTCCTACAGACAATGCACTTTGATTTATTGCGCTATCTCTAATAGCACCCTAGATATCACCAGATATATATTGGGTTTTTCCCTGACCCTTACAGTCCGGCCCCATGAGACGGTGATTTTCTCGGCCCCTGGTGGTCCGAGGTCGTTCCCGCTGCACAGAATCATGCGCCAGGGCTTCCTGCAGACAATGCACTTTGGTTTATTGCGCTATCTCTAATAGCACCCGAGATATCACCAGATATATATTGTATTTTTCCCTGACCATGACAGTCCGGCCCCATGAGACGGTGGTTTCATCGGCCCCTGGAGGTCCGAGGTCGTTCCCGCTGCACAGATTCATGCGCCAGGGCCTCCTGCAGATAATTCACTTTGGTTTATTGCGCTATCTATAATAGCACCCAAGATATCACCAGATATATACTGGATTTTTGTATGACCTTGGGTGTCCGGCCCCATGTGTCGGTGGTTTTCTCGGCCCCTGGTTGCCCGAGGTCGTTGCCGCTGCACAGATTCATGCGCCAGGGCCTCCTACAGATAATGCACTTTGGTTTATTGCGCTATCTGTAATAGCACCCGAGATATCACCAGATATATAATGGATTTTTCCCTGACCCTGACAGTCCGGCCCCATGAAACGGTGGTTTTCTCGGCTCCTGGTGGTCCGAGGTCGTTCCCGCTGCACAGATGCATGCGCCAGGGCCTCCTGCAGATAATTCACTTTGGTTTATTGCGCTATCTCTAATAGCACCCGAGATATCATCAGATATATATTGGATTTTCCCCTGACCCTGAGTGTCCGGCCCCATGTGTCGGTGGTTTTCTCGGCCCCTGGTGATCCGAGGTCGTTCCCGCTGCCCAGATTCATGCGCCAGGGCCTCCTACAGACAATGCAGTTTGATATATTGCGCTATCTGTAATAGCACCCGAGATATCAGCAGATATATATTGGATTTTTCCCTGACCCTGAGTGTACGGCCCCATGAGACGGTGGTTTTCTCGGCCCCTGGTGGTCCTAGGTCGTTCCCGCTGCACAGATTCATGCGCCAGGGCCTCCTGCAGATAATTCACTTTGGTTTATTGCGCTATCTCTAATAGCACCCGAGATATCACCAGATATATATTGGATTTTCCCCTGACCAAGAGTGTCCGCCCCATGAGACTGTGGTTTTCTCGGCCTCTGGTGGTCCGAGGTCGTTCCGGCTGCACAGATTCATGCGCCAGAGACTCCTACAAACAATGCACATTGATTTATTGCGCTATCTGTAATAGCACCCGAGATATCACCAGATATATATTGGATTTTTCCCTGACCCTGAGTGTCCGGCCCCATGAGACGGTGGTTTTCTCGGCCCCTGGTGGTCCGAGGTCGTTCCCGCTGCACAGACTCATGTGCCAGGGCCTCCTGCAGATAATTCACTTTGGTTTATTGCGCTATCTCTAATAGCACCCGAGATATCACCAGATATATATTGGATTTTCCCCTGACCCTGAGTGTTCGGCCCCATGAGACTGTGATTTTCTCGGCCCCTGGTGGCCCGAGGTCGTTCCCGCTGCCCAGATTCATGCGCCAGGGCCTCCTACAGACAATGCACTTTGGTTTATTTCACTATCTGTAATAGCGCCCGAGATATAACCAGATATATGCTGGATTTTTACATGACCTTGGGTGGCGGATTTCGAATATCTGTAATTTTCTCGGCCCCTGGTGGTCCGAGGTCGTTCCTGCTGCACAGAATCATTCGTCAGTGCCTCCTACAGAGAATGCACTTTGATTTATTGCGCTATCTCTAATAACACCCGAGATATCACCAGATATATATTGGATTTTTCCCCGACCCTGAGTGTCCGGCCCCATAAGACGGTGGTTTTCTCGGCCCCTGGTAGTCCGAGGTCGTTCCTGCTGCACAGATTCATGCGCCAGGGCCTCCTGCAGATAATTCACTTTGGTATATTACGCTATCCCTAATAGCAGCCGAGATATCACCAGATATATATTGGATTTTCCCCTGACCCTGAGTGTCCGGCCCTATGAGACTGTGGTTTTCTGGACCGCTGGTGGTCCCAGGTCGTTCCCGCTGCACAGATTCATGCGCAAGGGCCTCATACAGACAATGCACTTTGATTTATTGCGCTATCTCTAATAGCACCCGAGATATCACCAGATATATATTGGATTTTTCCCTGACCCTGACAGTCCGGCCCCATGAGACAGTGATTTTCTCGGCCCCTGGTGGTCCGGGGTCGTTTCCGCGGCACAGATTCATGCGCCTGGGCCTCCTACAGACAATGCACATTGGTTTATTGCGCTATCTGTAATAGCACCCGAGATATCACCAGGTATATATTGGATTTTTGCCTGACCCTGAGTTCTCGGCCCCATGAGACTGTTGTTTTCGCGGCCCCTGGTGGTCCGAGGTCGTTCCCGCTGCACACATTCATGCGCCAGGGCCTCCGGCAGACAACGCACTTTGATTTATTGCGCTATCTCTAATAGCACCCGAGATATCACCAGATGTATATTGGATTTTTCCCTGACCCTGACAGTCCGGCCCCATGAGACAGTGATTTTCGCGGCCCCTGGTGGTCCGACGTCGTTCCCGCTGCACACATTCATGCGCCAGGGCCTCCTGCAGACAACGCACTTTGATTTATTGCGCTATCTCTAATAGCACCCGAGATATCACCAGATCTATATTGGATTTTACCCTGACCTTGACAGTCCGGCCCCATGTGTCGGTGATTTTCTGGGTCCCTGGTGGTCCGAGGTAGATCCCGCTGCACAGATTCATGCGACAGGGCCTCCTGCAGATAACGCACTTTGATTTATTGCGCTATCTATAATAGCACCCGAGATATCACCAGATATATACTGGATTTTTGCATGACCTTGGGTGTCCGGCCCCATGTGTCGGTGGTTTTCTCGGCCCCTGGTTGCCCGAGGTCGTTGCCGCTGCACAGATTCATGCGCCAGGGCCTCCTACAGATAATGCACTTTGGTTTATTGCGCTATCTGTAATAGCACCCGAGATATCACCAGATATATAATGGATTTTTCCCTGACCCTGACAGTCCGGCCCCATGAAACGGTGGTTTTCTCGGCTCCTGGTGGTCCGAGGTCGTTCCCGCTGCACAAATGCATGCGCCAGGGCCTCCTGCAGATAATTCACTTTGGTTTATTGCGCTATCTCTAATAGCACCCGAGATATCATCAGATATATATTGGATTTTCCCCTGACCCTGAGTGTCCGGCCCCATGTGTCGGTGGTTTTCTCGGCCCCTGGTGATCCGAGGTCGTTCCCGCTGCCCAGATTCATGCGCCAGGGCCTCCTACAGACAATGCACTTTGATTTATTGCGCTATCTGTAATAGCACCCGAGATATCACCAGATATATATTGGATTTTTCCCTGACCCTGAGTGTCCGGCCCCATGAGACGGTGGTTTTCTCGGCCCCTGGTGGTCCGAGGTCGTTCCCGCTGCACAGACTCATGTGCCAGGGCCTCCTGCAGATAATTCACTTTGGTTTATTGCGCTATCTCTAATAGCACCCGAGATATCACCAGATATATATTGGATTTTCCCCTGACCCTGAGTGTTCGGCCCCATGAGACGGTGGTCTTCTCGGCCCTTGGTAGCCCGAGGTCTTTCCTGCTGCCCAGATTCATGCGCCAGGGCCTCCTACAGACAATGCACTTTGGTTTATTACGCTATCTGTAATAGCACCCGAGATCTCACCAGATATATGCTGGATTATCACATGACCTTGGGTGACGGATTCCGAATATCAGTAATTTTCTCGGCCCCTGGTGGTCCAAGGTCGTTCCTGCTGCACAGATTCATTCGCCAGTGCCTCCTACAGGCAATGCACTTTGATTTATTGCGCTATCTCTAATAGCACCCGAGATATCACCAGATATATATTGGATTTTTCCCTGCCCCTTAGTATCCGGCCCCATGAGTCGATGGTTTTCTCGGTCCCTGGTGGTCCGAGGTCGTACCCGCTGCACAGATTCATGCGCGAGGGTCTCATACGGACAATGCACTTTGATTTATTGCGCTATCTCTAATAGCACCCGAGATATCACCAGATATATATTGGATTTTACCCTGACCTTGACAGTCCGGCCCCATGTGTCGGTGATTTTCTGGGTCCCTGGTGGTCCGAGGTAGATCCCGCTGCACAGATTCATGCGACAGGGCCTCCTGCAGACAAAGCACTTTGATTTATTGCGCTATCTGTAATAGGAACCGAGATATCACCAGATATATATTGGATTTTACACTGACCCTGACAGTCCGGCCCCATGAGACTGTGGTTTTCTCGGCCCCTGGTGGTCCGAGGTCATTCCCGCTGCACAGAATCATGCGCCAGGGCTTCCTGCAGACAATGCACTTTGATTTATTGCGCTATCTGTAATAGGAACCGATATATCACCAGATATATATTGGATTTTTCCCTGACCCTGAGTGTCCGGCCCCATGAGACGGTGGTTTTCTCGGCCCCTAGTGGTCCGAGGTCGTTCCTGCTGCACAGATTCATTCGCCAGTGCCTCCTACAGACAATGCACTTTGATTTATTGCGCTATCTGTAATAACACCCGACATATCACCAGATATATGCTGGATTTTTACATGACCTTGGGTGACGGATTCCGAATATCTGTAATTTACTCGGCCCCTGGCGGTCCGAGGACGTTCCTTGTGCACAGATTCATTCGCCAATGCCTCCTACAGACAATTCACTTTGGTTTATTGCGCTATCTCTAATAGCACCCGAGATATCATCAGATATATATTGGATTTCCCCCTGACCCTGAGTGTCCGGCCCCATGTGTCGGTGGTTTTCTCGGCCCCTGGTGATCCGAGGTCGTTCCCGCTGCACAGATTCATGCGCCAGGGACTCCTACAGACAATGCACATTGATTTATTGCGCTATCTGTAATAGCACCCGAGATATCACCAGATATATATTGGATTTTTCCCTGACCCTGAGTGTCCGGCCCCATGAGACGGTGGTTTTCTCGGCCCCTGGTGGTCCGAGGTCGTTCCCGCTGCACAGACTCATGCGCCAGGGCCTCCCGCAGACAATGCACTTGGATTTATCGCGCTACCTCTAATAGCACCCGAGATATCACCAGATATATATTGGATTTTTCCCCGACCCTGAGTGTCCGGCCCCATAAGACGGTGGTTTTCTCGGCCCCTGGTAGTCCGAGGTCGTTCCTGCTGCACAGATTCATGCGCCAGGGCCTCCTACAGATAATTCACTTTGGTTTATTGCGCTATCTCTAATAGCACCCGAGATATCACCAGATATATATTGGATTTTTCCCCGACCCTGAGCGTCCGACCCCATGAGACGGTGGTTTTCTCGGCCCCTGGTGGTCCGAGGTCGTTCCCGCTGCCTAGATTCATGCGCCGGGGCCTCTTGCAGACAATTCACTTTGGTTTATTGCGCTATCTCTAATAGCACCCGAGATATCATCAGATATATATTGGATTTTTCCCTGACCCTGAGTGTCCGGCCCCATAAGACGGTGGTTTTCTCGGACCCTGGCGGTCCGAGGTCGTTGCCGCAGCACAGATTCGTGCGCCAGGGCCTCCCGCAGACAATGCACTTGGATTTATCGCGCTACCTCTAATAGCACCCGAGATATCACCAGATATATATTGGATTTTTCCCCGACGCTGAGTGTCCGGCCCCATGAGACGGTGGTTTTCTCGGCCCCTAGTGGTCCGAGGTCGTTCCTGCTGCACAGATTCATTCGCCAGTGCCTCCTACAGACAATGCACTTTGATTTATTGCGCTATCTGTAATAACACCCGACATATCACCAGATATATGCTGGATTTTTACATGACCTTGGGTGACGGATTCCGAATATCTGTAATTTACTCGGCCCCTGGCGGTCCGAGGACGTTCCTTGTGCACAGATTCATTCGCCAATGCCTCCTACAGACAATTCACTTTGGTTTATTGCGCTATCTCTAATAGCACCCGAGATATCATCAGATATATATTGGATTTCCCCCTGACCCTGAGTGTCCGGCCCCATGTGTCGGTGGTTTTCTCGGCCCCTGGTGATCCGAGGTCGTTCCCGCTGCACAGATTCATGCGCCAGGGACTCCTACAGACAATGCACATTGATTTATTGCGCTATCTGTAATAGCACCCGAGATATCACCAGATATATATTGGATTTTTCCCTGACCCTGAGTGTCCGGCCCCATGAGACGGTGGTTTTCTCGGGCCCTGGTAGTCCGAGGTCGTTCCCGCTGCACAGACTCATGCGCCAGGGCCTCCCGCAGACAATGCACTTGGATTTATCGCGCTACCTCTAATAGCACCCGAGATATCACCAGATATATATTGGATTTTTCCCCGACCCTGAGTGTCCGGCCCCATAAGACGGTGGTTTTCTCGGCCCCTGGTAGTCCGAGGTCGTTCCTGCTGCACAGATTCATGCGCCAGGGCCTCCTACAGATAATTCACTTTGGTTTATTGCGCTATCTCTAATAGCACCCGAGATATCACCAGATATATATTGGATTTTTCCCCGACCCTGAGCGTCCGACCCCATGAGACGGTGGTTTTCTCGGCCCCTGGTGGTCCGAGGTCGTTCCCGCTGCCTAGATTCATGCGCCGGGGCCTCTTGCGGACAATTCACTTTGGTTTATTGCGCTATCTCTAATAGCACCCGAGATATCATCAGATATATATTGGATTTTTCCCTGACCCTGAGTGTCCGGCCCCATAAGACGGTGGTTTTCTCGGACCCTGGCGGTCCGAGGTCGTTGCCGCAGCACAGATTCGTGCGCCAGGGCCTCCCGCAGACAATGCACTTGGATTTATCGCGCTACCTCTAATAGCACCCGAGATATCACCAGATATATATTGGATTTTTCCCCGACCCTGAGTGTCCGGCCCCATAAGACGGTGGTTTTCTCGGCCCCTGGTAGTCCGAGGTCGTTCCTGCTGCACAGATTCATGCGCCAGGGCCTCCTACAGATAATTCACTTTGGTTTATTGCGCTATCTCTAATAGCACCCGAGATATCACCAGATATATATTGGATTTTTCCCCGACCCTGAGCGTCCGACCCCATGAGACGGTGGTTTTCTCGGCCCCTGGTGGTCCGAGGTCGTTCCCGCTGCCTAGATTCATGCGCCTGGGCCTCCTACAGACAATGCACTTTGATTTATTCCGCTATCTGTAATAGCAACCGAGATATCACCAGATATACATTGGATTTTTCCCAGACCCTGAGTGTCCGGCCCCATGAGACGGTGGTTTTCTCGGCCCCTAGTGGTCCGAGGTCGTTCCTGCTGCACAGATTCATTCGCCAGTGCCTCCTACAGACAATGCACATTGATTTATTGCGCTATCTGTAATAGCACCCGAGATATCACCAGATATATGCTGGATTTTTACATGACCTTGGTTGACGGATTCCGAATATCTGTAATTTACTCGGCCCCTGGTGGTCCGAGGTCGTTCCTGCTGCACAGATTCATTCGCCAATGCCTCCTACAGACAATGCACTTTGATTTATTGCGCTATCTCTAATAGCACCCTAGATATCACCAGATATATATTGGATTTTTCCCTGACCCTGAGTGTCCGGCCCCATGTGTCGGTGGTTTTCTCGGCCCCTGGTGGGCCGAGGTCGTTCCCGCTGCACAGATTCATGCGCCAGGACCCGCTGCAGATAATTCACTTCGGTTTAGTGCGGTATCTGTAAGAGCACCCGAGATATCACCAGATATATATTGGATTTTTCCCTGAACCTGAGGGTCCGGCCACATGTGTCGGTGCTTTTCTCGGCCCCTGGTGGTCCGAGGTCGTTCCCGCTGAACTGATTCATGCGCCAGGGCCCGCTGCAGATAATTCACTTTGGTTTATTGCGCTATCTGTAAGAGCACCCGAGATATCACCAGATATATATTGAATTTTTCAACCGACCCTGAGTGTCCGGCCCCATGTGTCGGTGGTTTTCTCGGCCCCTGGTGGTCCGTGGTCGATCCGGCTGGACAGATTCATGCGCCGGGGCCTCCTACAGACAATGCTCTTTGATTTATTGCGCTATCTGTAATAGCACCCGAGATATCACCAGATATATATTAGATTTTCCCCTGACCATGAGTGTCCGGCGCCATGAGACGGTGGTTTTCTCGGCACCTGGTGGTCCGAGATCGTTCCCGCTGCACAGATTCATGCGCCAGGGCCTCCTGCAGATAATTCACTTTGGTTTATTGCGCTATCTGTAATAGCACCCGAGATATCACCAGATATATGCTGGATTTTTACATGACCCTGAGTGTCCGGCCCCATGAGATGGTGGTTTTCTCGGCCCCTGGTGATCCGAGGTCGTTCCCGCTGCACAGATTCATGCGCCACGGATTCCTGCAGACAATTCACTTTGGTTTATTGCGCTATCTCTAATAGCACCCGAGATATCACCAGATATATATTGGATTTTTCCCCGACCCTGAGTGTCCGGGCCCATAAGACGGTGGTTTTCTCGGCCCCTGGTAGTCCGAGGTCGTTCCTGCTGCACAGATTCATGCCCCAGGGCCTCCTACAGATAATTCACTTTGGTTTATTGCGCTATCTCTAATAGCACCCGCGATATCACCAGATATATATTGGATTTTACCCTGACCTTGACAGTCCGGCCCCATGTGTCGGTGATTTTCTGGGTCCCTGGTGGTCCGAGGTAGATCCCGCTGCACAGATTCATGCGTCAGGGACTCCTGCAGACAATGCACTTTGATTTATTGCGCTATCTGTAATAGGAACCAATATCACCAGATATATATTGGATTTTTCCCCGACGCTGAGTGTCCGGCCCTATGAGACGGTGGTTTTCTCGGCCCCTAGTGGTCCGAGGTCGTTCCTGCTGCACAGATTCATTCGCCAGTACCTCCTACAGACAATGCACTTTGATTTATTGCGCTATCTGTAATAACACCCGACATGTCACCAGATATATGCTGCATTTTAACATGACCTTGGGTGACGGATTCCGAATATCTGTAATTTACTCGGCCCCTGGCGGTCCGAGGACGTTCCTGCTGCACAGATTCATTCGCCAATGCCTCCTACAGACAATGCACTTTGATTTATTGCGCTATCTCTAATAGCACCCTAGATATCACCAGATATATATTGGGTTTTTCCCTGACCTTTACAGTCCGGCGCCATGTGTCGGTGGTTTTCTCGGCCCCTGGTGGTCCGAGGTCGTTCCCGCTGCCTAGATTCATGCGCCAGGGCCTCCTACAGACAATGCACTTTGATTTATTGCGCTATCTGTAATAGCAACCGAGATATCACCAGATATATATTGGATTTTTCCCTGACCCTGAGTGTCCGGCCCCATGAGACGGTGGTTTTCTCGGCCCCTGGTGGTCCGAGGTCGTTACCGCTGCACAGACTCATGCGCCAGGGCCTCCCGCAGACAATGCACTTGGATTTATCGCGCTACCTCTAATAGCACCCCAGATATCACCAGATATATATTGGATTTTTCCCCGACCCTGAGTGTCCGGCCCCATAAGACGGTGGTTTTCTCGGCCCCTGGTAGTCCGAGGTCGTTCCTGCTGCACAGATTCATGCGCCAGGGCCTCCTACAGATAATTCACTTTGGTTTATTGCGCTATCTCTAATAGCACCCGAGATATCACCAGATATATATTGGATTTTTCCCCGACCCTGAGCGTCCGACCCCATGAGACGGTGGTTTTCTCGGCCCCTGGTGGTCCGAGGTCGTTCCCGCTGCCTAGATTCATGCGCCGGGGCCTCTTGCAGACAATTCACTTTGGTTTATTGCGCTATCTCTAATAGCACCCGAGATATCATCAGATATATATTGGATTTTTCCCTGACCCTGAGTGTCCGGCCCCATAAGACGGTGGTTTTCTCGGACCCTGGCGGTCCGAGGTCGTTGCCCCAGCACAGATTCGTGCGCCAGGGCCTCCCGCAGACAATGCACTTGGATTTATCGCGCTACCTCTAATAGCACCCGAGATATCACCAGATATATATTGGATTTTTCCCCGACCCTGAGTGTCCGGCCCCATAAGACGGTGGTTTTCTCGGCCCCTGGTAGTCCGAGGTCGTTCCTGCTGCACAGATTCATGCGCCAGGGCCTCCTACAGATAATTCACTTTGGTTTATTGCGCTATCTCTAATAGCACCCGAGATATCACCAGATATATATTGGATTTTTCCCCGACCCTGAGCGTCCGACCCCATGAGACGGTGGTTTTCTCGGCCCCTGGTGGTCCGAGGTCGTTCCCGCTGCCTAGATTCATGCGCCTGGGCCTCCTACAGACAATGCACTTTGATTTATTCCGCTTTCTGTAATAGCAACCGATATATCACCAGATATACATTGGATTTTTCCCTGACCCTGAGTGTCCGGCCCCATGAGACGGTGGTTTTCTCGGCCCCTAGTGGTCCGAGGTCGTTCCTGCTGCACAGATTCATTCGCCAGTGCCTCCTACAGACAATGCACATTGATTTATTGCGCTATCTGTAATAGCACCCGAGATATCACCAGATATATGCTGGATTTTTACATGACCTTGGTTGACGGATTCCGAATATCAGTAATTTACTCGGCCCCTGGTGGTCCGAGGTCGTTCCTGCTGCACAGATTCATTCGCCAATGCCTCCTACAGACAATGCACTTTGATTTATTGCGCTATCTCTAATAGCACCCTAGATATCACCAGATATATATTGGATTTTTCCCTGACCCTGAGTGTCCGGCCCCATGTGTCGGTGGTTTTCTCGGCCCCTGGTGGGCCGAGGTCGTTCCCGCTGCACAGATTCATGCGCCAGGACCCGCTGCAGATAATTCACTTCGGTTTAGTGCGGTATCTGTAAGAGCACCCGAGATATCACCAGATATATATTGGATTTTTCCCTGAACCTGAGGGTCCGGCCACATGTGTCGGTGCTTTTCTCGGCCCCTGGTGGTCCGAGGTCGTTCCCGCTGCACTGATTCATGCGCCAGGGCCCGCTGCAGATAATTCACTTTGGTTTATTGCGCTATCTGTAAGAGCACCCGAGATATCACCAGATATATATTGAATTTTTCAACCGACCCTGAGTGTCCGGCCCCATGTGTCGGTGGTTTTCTCGGCCCCTGGTGGTCCGTGGTCGATCCGGCTGGACAGATTCATGCGCCGGGGCCTCCTACAGACAATGCTCTTTGATTTATTGCGCTATCTGTAATAGCACCCCAGATATCACCAGATATATATTAGATTTTCCCCTGACCATGAGTGTCCGGCGCCATGAGACGGTGGTTTTCTCGGCACCTGGTGGTCCGAGATCGTTCCCGCTGCACAGATTCATGCGCCAGGGCCTCCTGCAGATAATTCACTTTGGTTTATTGCGCTATCTGTAATAGCACCCGAGATATCACCAGATATATGCTGGATTTTTACATGACCCTGAGTGTCCGGCCCCATGAGATGGTGGTTTTCTCGGCCCCTGGTGATCCGAGGTCGTTCCCGCTGCACAGATTCATGCGCCACGGATTCCTGCAGACAATTCACTTTGGTTTATTGCGCTATCTCTAATAGCACCCGAGATATCACCAGATATATATTGGATTTTACCCTGACCTTGACAGTCCGGCCCCATGTGTCGGTGATTTTCTGGGTCCCTGGTGGTCCGAGGTAGATCCCGCTGCACAGATTCATGCGACAGGGCCTCCTGCAGACAATGCACTTTGATTTATTCCGCTATCTGTAATAGGAACCGAGATATCACCAGATATATATTGGATTTTACACTGACCCTGACAGTCCGGCCCCATGAGACTGTGGTTTTCTCGGCCCCTGGTGGTCCTAGGTCATTCCCGCTGCACAGAATCATGCGCCAGCGCCTCCTGCAGGCAATGCACTTTGATTTATTGCGCTATCTCTAATAGCACCCGAGATATCACCAGATATATATTGGATTTTCCTCTGACCATGCGTGTCCGGCCCCATGAAACGGTGGTTTTCTCGGCTCCTGGTGGTCCGAGGTCGTTCCCGCTGCACAGATGCATGCGCCGGGGCCTCTTGCAGACAATTCACTTTGGTTTATTGCGCTATCTCTAATAGCACCCGAGATATCATCAGATATATATTGGATTTTTCCCTGACCCTGAGTGTCCGGCCCCATAAGACGGTGGTTTTCTCGGACCGTGGCGGTCCGAGGTCGTTGCCGCAGCACAGATTCATGCGCCAGGGCCTCCCGCAGACAATGCACTTGGATTTATCGCGCTACCTCTAATAGCACCCGAGATATCACCAGATATATAATGGATTTTTCCCTGACCCTGACAGTCCGGCCCCATGAAACGGTGGTTTTCTCGGCTCCTGCTGGTCCGAGGTCGTTCCCGCTGCACAGATGCATGCGCCGGGGCCTTTTGCAGACAATTCACTTTGGTTTATTGCGCTATCTGTAATAGCACCCGAGATATCACCAGATATATATTGGATTTTACCCTGACCTTGACAGTCCGGCCCCATGTGTCGGTGATTTTCTGGGTCCCTGGTGGTCCGAGGTAGATCCCGCTGCACAGATTCATGCGACAGGGACTCCTGCAGACAATGCACTTTGATTTATTGCGCCATCTGTAATAGGAACCGAGATATCACCAGATATATATTGGATTTTACACTGACCCTGACAGTCCGGCCCCATGAGACTGTGGTTTTCTCGGCCCCTGGTGGTCCGACGTCATTCCCGCTGCACAGAATCATGCGCCCGGGCTTCCTGCAGACAATGCACTTTGATTTATTGCGCTATCTGTAATAGGAACCGAGATATCACCAGATATATATTGGATTTTTCCCTGACCCTGAGTGTCCGGCCCCATGAGACGGTGGTTTTCTCGGCCCCTCGTGGTCCGAGGTCGTTCCTGCTGCACAGATTCATTCGCCAGTGCCTCCTACAGACAATGCACTTTGATTTATTGCGCTATCTGTAATAACACCCGAAATGTCACCAGATATATGCTGCATTTTAACATGACCTTGGGTGATGGATTCCGAATATCTGTAATTTACTCGGCCCCTGGCGGTCCGAGGACGTTCCTGCTGCACAGATTCATTCGCCAATGCCTCCTACAGACAATGCACTTTGATTTATTGCGCTATCTCTAATAGCACCCTAGATATCACCAGATATATATTGGATTTTTCCCTGACCTTTACAGTCCGGCGCCATGTGTCGGTGGTTTTCTCGGCCCCTGGTGGTCCGAGGTCGTTCCCGCTGCGCAGATTCATACGCCAGGGCCTCCTGCAGGCAATGCACTTTGATTTATTGCGCTATCTCTAATAGCACCCAAGATATCACCAGATATATATTGGATTTTCCCCTGACCATGCGTGTCCGGCCCCATGAGACGGTGGTTTTCTCGGCCCCTGGTGGTCCGAGGTCGTTCCCGCTGCCTAGATTCATGCGCCAGGGCCTCCTACAGACAATGCACTTTGATTTATTGCGCTATCTGTAATAGCAACCGAGATATCACCAGATATATATTGGATTTTTCCCTGACCCTGAGTGTCCGGCCCCATGAGACGGTGGTTTTCTCGGCCCCTGGTGGTCCGACGTCGTTCCCGCGGCACAGATTCATGCGCAAGGGCCTCGTGCAGATAATTCACTGTGATTTATCGCGCTATCTCTAATAGCACCCGAGATATCACCAGATATATACTGGATTTTTGCATGACCTTGGGTGTCCGGCCCCATGTGTCGGTGGTTTTCTCGGCCCCTGGTTGTCCGAGGTCGTTCCCGCTGCACAGACTCATGCGCCAGGGCCTCCTGCAGATAATTCACTTTGGCTTATTGCGCTATCTCTAATAGCACCCGAGATATCACCAGATATATATTGGATTTTCCCCTGACCAAGAGTGTCCGCCCCATGAGACTGTGGTTTTCTCGGCCTCTGGTGGTCCGAGGTCGTTCTCGCTGCACAGATTCATGCGCCAGGGTCTCCTACAGACAATGCACATTGATTTATTGCGCTATCTGTAATAGCACCCGAGATATCACCAGATATATATTGGATTTTTCCCTGACCCTGAGTGTCCGGCCCCATGAGACGGTGGTTTTCTCGGCCCCTGGTGGTCCGAGGTCGTTCCCGCTGCACAGATTCATGCGCCAGGGTCTCCTACAGACAATGCACATTGATTTATTGCGCTATCTGTAATAGCACCCGAGATATCACCAGATATATATTGAATTTTTCCCTGACCCTGAGTGTCCGGCCCCATGAGACGGTGGTTTTCTCGGCCCCTGGTGGTCCGAGGTCGTTCCCGCTGCCCAGATTCATGCGCCAGGGCCTCCTACAGACAATGCACTTTGGTTTATTACGCTATCTGTAATAGCACCCGAGATATCACCAGATATATGCTGGATTATCACATGACCTTGGGTGACGGATTCCGAATATCTGTAATTTTCTCGGCCCCTGGTGGTCCGAGGTCGTTCCTGCTGCACAGATTCATTCGCCAGTGCCTCCTACAGGCAATGCACTTTGATTTATTGCGCTATCTCTAATAGCACCCGAGATATCACCAGATATATATTGGATTTTTCCCTGCCCATTAGTATCCGGCCCCATGAGTCGATGGTTTTCTCGGTCCCTGGTGGTCCGAGGTCGTACCCGCTGCACAGATTCATGCGCAAGGGTCTCATACGGACAATGCACTTTGATTTATTGCGCTATCTCTAATAGCACCCGAGATATCACCAGATATATATTGGATTTTACCCTGACCTTGACAGTCCGGCCCCATGTGTCGGTGATTTTCTGGGTCCCTGGTGGTCCGAGGTAGATCCCGCTGCACAGATTCATGCGACTGGGCCTCCTGCAGACAATGCACTTTGACTTATTGCGCTATCTATAATAGCACCTGAGATATCACCAGATATATTCTGGATTTTTACATGACCTTGGGTGTCCTGCCTCATGTGTCGGTGGTTTTCTCGGCCCCTGGTGGTCCGACGTCGTTCCCGCGGTACAGATTCATGCGCAAGGGCCTCGTGCAGATAATTCACTGTGATTTATCGCGCTATCTCTAATAGCACCCGAGATATCACCAGATATATACTGGATTTTTGCATGACCTTGGGTGTCCGGCCCCACGTGTCGGTGGTTTTCTCGGCCCCTGGTTGTCCGAGGTCGTTCCCGCTGCACAGACTCATGCGCCAGGGCCTCCTGCAGATAATTCACTTTGGCTTATTGCGCTATCTCTAATAGCACCCGAGATATCACCAGATATATATTGGATTTTCCCCTGACCAAGAGTGTCCGCCCCATGAGACTGTGGTTTTCTCGGGCTCTGGTGGTCCGAGGTCGTTCCCGCTGCACAGATTCATGCGCCAGGGTCTCCTACAGACAATGCACATTGATTTATTGCGCTATCTGTAATAGCACCCGAGATATCACCAGATATATATTGGATTTTTCCCCGACCCTGAGTGTCCGGCCCCATGAGACGGTGGTTTTCTCGGCCCCTGGTGGTCCGAGGTCGTTCCCGCTGCACAGACTCGTGTGCCAGGGCCTCCTGCAGATAATTCACTTTGGTTTATTGCGCTATCTCTAACAGCACCCAAGATAACACCAGATATATATTGGATTTTCCCCTGACCCTGAGTGTCCGGCCCCATGAGACGGTGGTTTTCTCGGCCCCTGGTGGCCCGAGGTCGTTCCCGCTGCACAGATTCATGCGCCAGGGCCTCCTATAGATAATTCACTTTGATTTATTTCGCTACCTCTAATAGCACCCGACATATCACCAGATATATATTGAATTTTTCCCTGACCCTAACAGTCCGGCCCCATGAGACAGTGATTTTCTCGGCCCTTGGTGGTCCGAGGTCGATCCCGCAGCTCAGAATCATGCGCCAGTGCCTCCTACAGACAATGCACTCCGATTTACTGCGCTATCTCTAATAGCACCGGAGATATCACCAGATATATATTGGATTTTTCCCTGACCCTAACAGTCCGGGCCCATGAGACAGTGATTTTCTCGGCCCTTGGTGGTCCGAGGTCGATCCCGCTGCACAGACTCATGCGCCAGGCCCTCCTACAGACAATGCACTTTGATTTATTGCGGTGTCTGTAAGAGCACGCGAGATATCACCAGATATATATTAAATTTTTCCCCGTCCCTGAGTGTCCGGCCCCATGTGTCGGCGGTTTTCTCGGCTCCTGGTGGTCCGATGTCGATCCCGCTGCAGAGATTCATTCGCCAGGGCCTCCTACAGACAATGCACTTTGTTTTATTGCGCTATCTGTAATAGCACCCGAGATATCACCAGATATATATTGGATTTTCCCCTGACCCTGAGCGTCCGGCCCCATGTGTCGGTGGTATTCTCGGACCCTGGTAGTCCGAGGTCGATCCCGCTGCACAGATTCATGCCCCAGGGCCTCCTTCAGACAATGCACTTTGATCTATTGCGCTGTCTCTAATAGCACCCGAGATATCACCAGATATATATCGGATTTTTCCCTGACCCTGAAAGTCCGGCCCCATGTGTCGATGGTTTTCTCGGTCCCTCCTGGTCCGAGGTCGATCCCGCTGCTCAGAATCATGCGCCAGTGCCTCCTACAGACAATGCACTCCGATTTACTGCGCTATCTCTAATAGCACCGGAGATATCACCAGATATATATTGGATTTTTCCCTGACCCTAACAGTCCGGCCCCATGAGACAGTGATTTTCTCGGCCCTTGGTGGTCCGAGGTCGATCCCGCTGCACAGACTCATGCGCCAGGCCCTCCTACAGACAATGCACTTTGATTTATTGCGGTGTCTGTAAGAGCACGCGAGATATCACCAGATATATATTAAATTTTTCCCCGTCCCTGAGTGTCCGGCCCCATGTGTCGGCGGTTTTCTCGGCCCCAGGTGGTCCGAGGTCGTTCCCGCTGCACAGATTCATGCGCACGGGTCTCATACCGACAATGCACTTTGATTTATTGCGCTATCTCTAATAGCACCCGAGATATCACCAGATATATATTCGATTTTACTCTGACCCTTAGTATCCGGCCCCATGAGTCGGTGGTTTTCTCGGCCCCTGGTGGTCCGAGGTCGTTCTCGCTGCCCAGATTCATGCGCAGGGGCCTCCTACGGACAATGCACTTTGATTTATTGCGCTATCTCTAATAGCACCCGAGATATCACCAGATATATATTTGATTTTCCCCTGACCCTGACTGACCGGCACAAGAGTCTGGTTTTCTCGGTCCCTGGTGGTCGTAGGTCGTTCCCGCTGCACAGATGCATGCAGCAGGGCCGCCTGCAGATAATTCTCTTTGGTTTATTGCGCTATCTCTAATAGCACCCGAGATATCACCAGATGTGTATTGGATTTTTCCCCGACCGTGAGTGTCCGGCCCCATGAGACTGTGGTTTTCGCGGCCCCTGGTGGTCCGAGGTAGTTCCCGCTGCACAGATTCATGCGCCATGGCCTCCTGCAGATAATTCACTTTGGTTTATTGCGCTATCTCTAATAGCACCCGAGATATCACCAGATATATATTGGATTTTCCCCTGACGCTGACAGTCCGGCCCTATGAGACTGTGGTTTTCTCGGCCCCTGGTGGTCCGAGGTCGTTCCCGCTGCACAGAATCATGCGCCAGGGCTTCCTGCAGACAATGCACCTTGATTTATTGCGCTATCTCTAATAGCGCCCGAGATATCTCCAGATGTGTATTGGATTTTTCCCCGACCGTGAGTGTCCGGCCCCATGAGACGGTGGTTTTCTCGGCCACTGGTGGTCCGAGGTCGTTCCCGCTGCACAGATTCATGCGCCAGGGCCTCCTACAGACAATGCACGTTGGTTTATTGCGCTATCTGTAATAGCACCCGAGATATCACCAGATATATATTGGATTTTTGCCTGACCCAGAGTTCTCGGCCCCATGAGACTGTGGTTTTCGCGGCCCCTGGTGGTCCGAGGTCGTTCCCGCTGCACACATTCATGCGCCAGGGCCTCCTGCAGACAACGCACTTTGATTTATTGCGCTATCTCTAATAGCACCCGAGATATCACCAGATATATATTGGATTTTACCCTGACCCTTAGTATCCGGCGCCATGAGTCGGTGATTTTCTCGGCCCCTGGTGGTCCGAGGTCGTTCCCGCTGCACAGATTCATGCGCACGGGCCTCATACCGACAATGCACTTTGATTTATTGCGCTATCTCTAATAGCACCCGAGATATCACCAGATATATATTCGATTTTACTCTGACCCTTAGTATCCGGCCCCATGAGTCGGTGGTTTTCTCGGCCCCTGGTAGTCCGAGGTCGTTCTCGCTGCCCAGATTCATGCGCAGGGGCCTCCTACGGACAATGCACTTTGATTTATTGCGCTATCTCTAATAGCACCCGAGATATCACCAGATATATATTTGATTTTCCCCTGACCCTGACTGACCGGCACAAGAGTCTGGTTTTCTCGGCCCCTGGTGGTCCGAGGTCGTTCCCGCTGCACAGATTCATGCGCCAGGGCCTCCCACAGACAATGCACGTTGGTTTATTGCGCTATCTCTAATAGCACCCGAGATATCACCAGATATATATCGGATTTTCCCCTGACCCTGAGTGTCCGGCCACATGAGACGGTGGTTTTCTCGGCCCCTGGTGGTCCGAGGTCGTTCCCGCTGGCCAGATTCATGCGCCAGGGCCTCCTACAGACAATGCACTTTGATTTATTGCGCTATCTGTAATAGCACCTGAGATATCAGCAGATATATATTGGATTTTTCCCAGACCCTGAGTGTCCGGCCCCATGAGACAGTGGTTTTCTCGGCCCCTGGTGGTCCGAGGTCGTTCCCGCTGCATAGATTCATGCGCCAGGGCCTCCTGCAGACAATGCACTTTGATTTATTGCGCTATCTCTAATAGCACCCGTGATATCACCAGATATATATTTGATTTTCCCCTTACCCTGACTGTCCGGCACAAGCGACTGGTTTTCGCGGCCCCTGGTGGTCCGAGGTCGTTCCCGCGGCACAGATTCATGCGTCAGGGCTTCCTGCAGACAATGCACTTTGAATTATTGCGCTATCTCTAATAGCACCCGAGATATCACCAGATATATATTGGATTTTCCCCTGACCCTGAGTGTCCGGCCACATGAGACTGTGGTTTTCTCGGCCGCTGGTGGTCCGAGGTCGTTCCCGCTGCACAGAATAATGCGCCAGGGCTTCCTGCAGACAATGCACTTTGATATATTGAGCTATCTCTAATAGCACCCGAGATATCACCAGATATATATTGGATTTTCCCCTGACCCTGAGTGTCCGGCCTTATGAGACTGTGGTTTTCTCGGCCGCTGGTGGTCCGAGGCCGTTCCCGCTGCTCAGAATAATGTTCCAGGGCTTCCTGCAGACAATGCACTTTGATTCATTGCGCTGTCTCTAATAGCAGCCGAGATATCACCAGATATATATTGGATTTTACCCTGACCCTTAGTATCCGGCGCCATGTGTCGGTGGTTCTCCCGGCCCTTGGTGGTCCGAGGTCGTTCCCGCTGCACAGATTTATGCGCCAGGGCCTCCTACGGACAATTCACTTTGGTTTATTGCCCTATCTCTAATAGCACCCGAGATATCACCAGATATATATTGGATTTTTCCCTGACCCTGAGTTTCCGGCCCCATGAGGCGGTGGTTTTCTCGGCCCCTGGTCGTCCGAGGTCGTTCCCGCGGCACAGATTCATGCGCCAGGGCCTCCTACAGACAATGCACTTTGTTTTATTGCCCTATCTCTAATAGCACCCGAGATATCACCAGATATATATTGGATTTTTCCCTGACCCTGAATTTCCGGCCCCATGAGACGGTGGTTTTCTCGGCCCCTGGTGGTCCGAGGTCGTGCCCGCTGCCCAGATTCATGCGCCGGGGCCTCCTACAGACAATGCACTTTGATTTATTGCGCTATCTGTAATAGCACCCGAGATATCACCAGATATATATCGGATTTTTCCCTGACCCTGAGTGTCCGGCCACAGGAGACCGTGGTTTTCTCGGTCCCTGGTGGTCGTAGGTCGTTCCCGCTGCACAGATGCATGCGGCAGGGCCGCCTGCAGATAATTCTCTTTGGTTTATTGCGCTATCTCTAATAGCACCCGAGATATCACCAGATTTGTATTGGATTTTTCCCCGACCGTGAGTGTCCGGCCCCATGAGACTGTGGTTTTCGCGGCCCCTGGTGGTCCGAGGTCGTTCCCGCTGCACAGATTCATGCGCCATGGCCTCCTGCAGATAATTCACTTTGGTTTATTGCGCTATTTCTAATAGCACCCGAGATATCACGAGATATATATTGGATTTTCCCCTGACGCTGACAGTCCGGCCCTATGAGACTGTGGTTTTCTCGGCCCCTGGTGGTCCGAGGTCGTTCCCGCTGCACAGAATCATGCGCCAGGGCTTCCTGCAGACAATGCACCTTGATTTATTGCGCTATCTCTAATAGCGCCCGAGATATCTCCAGATGTGTATTGGATTTTTCCCCGACCGTGAGTGTCCGGCCCCATGAGACGGTGGTTTTCTCGGCCACTGGTGGTCCGAGGTCGTTCCCGCTGCACAGATTCATGCGCAGGGGCCTCCTACGGACAATGCACTTTGATTTATTGCGCTATCTCTAATAGCACCCGAGATATCACCAGATATATATTTGATTTTCCCCTGACCCTGACTGACCGGCACAAGAGTCTGGTTTTCTCGGCCCCTGGTGGTCCGAGGTCGTTCCCGCTGCACAGATTCATGCGCCAGGGCCTCCTACAGACAATTCTCTTTGATTTATTTCGCTATCTGTAATAGCACCCGAGATATCACACGATATATATAGGATTTTTCCCTGACCCTGAGTGTCCGGCCCCATGTGTCGGTGGTTTTCTCGGCCCCTGGTTGTCCGAGGCCTGTGTCGCTGTACAGATTCATGCGACAGGGCCTCCCGCAGACAATGCACCTTGATTTATTGCGCTATCTCTAATAGCGCCCGAGATATCTCCAGATGTGTATTGGATTTTTCCTCGACCGTGAGTGTCCGGCCCCATGAGACGGTGGTTTTCTCGGCCACTGGTGGTCCGAGGTCGTTCCCGCTGCACAGATTCATGCGCCAGGGCCTCCTACAGACAATGCACGTTGGTTTATTGCGCTATCTGTAATAGCACCCGAGATATCACCAGATATATATTGGATTGTTGCTTGACCCTGAGTTCTCGGCCCCATGAGACTGTTGTTTTCGCGGCCCCTGGTGGTCCGAGGTCGTTCCCGCTGCACAGATTCATGCGTCAGGGCTTCCTGCAGACAATGCACTTTGATTTATTGCGCTATCTCTAATAGCACCCGAGATATCACCAGATATATATTGGATTTTCCCCTGACCCTGAGTGTCCGGCCACATGAGACGGTGGTTTTCTCGGCCCCTGGTGGTCCGAGGTCGTTCCCGCTGGCCAGATTCATGCGCCAGGGCCTCCTACAGACAATCCACTTTGATTTATTGCGCTATCTCTAATAGCACCCGAGATATCACCAGATATATATTGGATTTTTCCCTGACCCTGAGTGTCCGGCCCCATGTGACGGTGGTTTTCTCGGCCCCTGGTGGTCCGAGGTCGTTCCCGCTGTACAGATGCATGCGCCAGGGCCTCCTGCAGATAATTCACTTTGGTTTATTGCGCTCTCTCTAATAGCACCCGAGATATCACCAGATATATGCTGGATTTTTACATGACCTTGGGTGACGGATTCCGAATATCTGTAATTTTCTCGGCCCCTGGTGGTCCGAGGTCGTTCCTGCTGCACAGATTCATTCGCCAGTGCCTCCTACAGACAATGCACTTTGATTTATTGCGCTATCTCTAATAGAACCCTAGATATCACCAGATATATATTGGGTTTTTCCCTGACCCTGAGTGTCCGGCCCCATCAGACGGTGGTTTTCTCGGCCCCTAGTGGTCCGAGGTCGTTCCGGCTGCACAGATTGATGCCTCAGGGCTTCCTGCAGACAATGCACTTTGATTTATTGCGCTATCTCTAATAGCACCCGAGATATCACCAGATATATATTGGATTTTCCCCTGACCCTGAGTGTCCGGCCCCATGAGACGGTGGTTTTCTCGGCCACTGGTGGTCCGAGGTCGTTCCCGCTGCACAGATTCATGCGCCAGGGCCTCCTACAGACAATGCACTTTGATTTATTGCGCTATCTCTAATAGAACCCTAGATATCACCAGATATATATTGGGTTTTTCCCTGACCCTTACAGTCCGGCCCCATGAGACGGTGATTTTCTCGGTCCCTGGTGGTCCGAGGTCGTTCCCGCTGCACAGATTGATGCCTCAGGGCTTTCTGCAGACAATGCACTTTGATTTATTGCGCTATCTCTAATAGCACCCGAGATATCACCAGATATATATTGGATTTTCCCCTGACCCTGAGTGTCCGGCCCTATGAGACTGTGGTTTTCTCGGCCGCTGGTGGTCCGAGGTCGTTCCCGCTGCACAGAATAATGCGCCAGGGCTTCCTGGAGACAATGCACTTTGATTCATTGCGCTGTCTCTAATAGCAGCCGAGATATCACCAGATATATATTGGATTTTACCCTGACCCTTAGTATCCGGCGCCATGTGTCGGTGCTTTTCCCGGCCCTTGGTGGTCCGAGGTCGTTCCCGCTGCACAGATTTATGCGCCAGGGCCTCCTACGGACAATTCACTTTGGTTTATTGCGCTATCTCTAATAGCACCCGAGATATCACCGGATATATATTGGATTTTTACCCGACCCTGAGTGTCCGGCCCCATGAGACGGTGGTTTTCTCGGCCCCTGGTGGTCCGAGGTCGTTCCCGCTACACAGATTCATGCGCCAGGGCCTCCTGCAGATAATTCACTTTGGTTTATTGCCCTATCTCTAATAGCACCCGAGATATCACCAGATATATATTGGATTGTTGCTTGACCCTGAGTTCTCGGCCCCATGAGGCGGTGGTTTTCTCGGCCCCTGGTCGTCCGAGGTCGTTCCCGCTGCACAGATTCATGCGTCAGGGCTTCCTGCAGACAATGCACTTTGATTTATTGCGCTATCTCTAATAGCACCCGAGATATCACCAGATATATATTGGATTTTCCCCTGACCCTGAGTGTCCGGCCACATGAGACGGTGGTTTTCTCGGCCCCTGGTGGTCCGAGGTCGTTCCCGCTGGCCAGATTCATGCGCCAGGGCCTCCTACAGACAATCCACTTTGATTTATTGCGCTATCTCTAATAGCACCCGAGATATCACCAGATATATATTGGATTTTTCCCTGACCCTGAGTGTCCGGCCCCATGTGACGGTGGTTTTCTCGGCCCCTGGTGGTCCGAGGTCGTTCCCGCTGTACAGATGCATGCGCCAGGGCCTCCTGCAGATAATTCACTTTGGTTTATTGCGCTCTCTCTAATAGCACCCGAGATATCACCAGATATATGCTGGATTTTTACATGACCTTGGGTGACGGATTCCGAATATCTGTAATTTTCTCGGCCCCTGGTGGTCCGAGGTCGTTCCTGCTGCACAGATTCATTCGCCAGTGCCTCCTACAGACAATGCACTTTGATTTATTGCGCTATCTCTAATAGAACCCTAGATATCACCAGATATATATTGGGTTTTTCCCTGACCCTGAGTGTCCGGCCCCATCAGACGGTGGTTTTCTCGGCCCCTAGTGGTCCGAGGTCGTTCCGGCTGCACAGATTGATGCCTCAGGGCTTCCTGCAGACAATGCACTTTGATTTATTGCGCTATCTCTAATAGCACCCGAGATATCACCAGATATATATTGGATTTTCCCCTGACCCTGAGTGTCCGGCCCCATGAGACGGTGGTTTTCTCGGCCACTGGTGGTCCGAGGTCGTTCCCGCTGCACAGATTCATGCGCCAGGGCCTCCTACAGACAATGCACTTTGATTTATTGCGCTATCTCTAATAGAACCCTAGATATCACCAGATATATATTGGGTTTTTCCCTGACCCTTACAGTCCGGCCCCATGAGACGGTGATTTTCTCGGTCCCTGGTGGTCCGAGGTCGTTCCCGCTGCACAGATTGATGCCTCAGGGCTTTCTGCAGACAATGCACTTTGATTTATTGCGCTATCTCTAATAGCACCCGAGATATCACCAGATATATATTGGATTTTCCCCTGACCCTGAGTGTCCGGCCCTATGAGACTGTGGTTTTCTCGGCCGCTGGTGGTCCGAGGTCGTTCCCGCTGCACAGAATAATGCGCCAGGGCTTCCTGCAGACAATGCACTTTGATATATTGAGCTATCTCTAATAGCACCCGAGATATCACCAGATATATATTGGATTTTCCCCTGACCCTGAGTGTCCGGCCTTATGAGACTGTGGTTTTCTCGGCCGCTGGTGGTCCGAGGTCGTTCCCGCTGCTCAGAATAATGTTCCAGGGCTTCCTGGAGACAATGCACTTTGATTCATTGCGCTGTCTCTAATAGCAGCCGAGATATCACCAGATATATATTGGATTTTACCCTGACCCTTAGTATCCGGCGCCATGTGTCGGTGCTTTTCCCGGCCCTTGGTGGTCCGAGGTCGTTCCCGCTGCACAGATTTATGCGCCAGGGCCTCCTACGGACAATTCACTTTGGTTTATTGCGCTATCTCTAATAGCACCCGAGATATCACCGGATATATATTGGATTTTTACCCGACCCTGAGTGTCCGGCCCCATGAGACGGTGGTTTTCTCGGCCCCTGGTGGTCCGAGGTCGTTCCCGCTACACAGATTCATGCGCCAGGGCCTCCTGCAGATAATTCACTTTGGTTTATTGCCCTATCTCTAATAGCACCCGAGATATCACCAGATATATATTGGATTTTTCCCTGACCCTGAGTTTCCGGCCCCATGAGGCGGTGGTTTTCTCGGCCCCTGGTCGTCCGAGGTCGTTCCCGCTGCACAGATTCATGCGCCAGGGCCTCCTACAGACAATGCACTTTGTTTTATTGCCCTATCTCTAATAGCACCCGAGATATCACCAGATATATATTGGATTTTTCCCTGACCCTGAGTTTCCGGCCCCATGAGACGGTGGTTTTCTCGGCCCCTGGTGGTCCGAGGTCGTGCCCGCTGCCCAGATTCATGCGCCGGGGCCTCCTACAGACAATGCACTTTGATTTATTGCGCTATCTGTAATAGCACCCGAGATATCACCAGATATATATCGGATTTTTCCCTGACCCTGAGTGTCCGGCCACATGAGACCGTGGTTTTCTCGGTCCCTGGTGGTCGTAGGTCGTTCCCGCTGCACAGATGCATGCGGCAGGGCCGCCTGCAGATAATTCTCTTTGGTTTATTGCGCTATCTCTAATAGCACCCGAGATATCACCAGATGTGTATTGGATTTTTCCCCGACCGTGAGTGTCCGGCCCCATGAGACTGTGGTTTTCGCGGCCCCTGGTGGTCCGAGGTCGTTCCCGCTGCACAGATTCATGCGCCATGGCCTCCTGCAGATAATTCACTTTGGTTTATTGCGCTATTTCTAATAGCACCCGAGATATCACCAGATATATATTGGATTTTCCCCTGACGCTGACAGTCCGGCCCTATGAGACTGTGGTTTTCTCGGCCCCTGGTGGTCCGAGGTCGTTCCCGCTGCACAGAATCATGCGCCAGGGCTTCCTGCAGACAATGCACCTTGATTTATTGCGCTATCTCTAATAGCGCCCGAGATATCTCCAGATGTGTATTGGATTTTTCCCCGACCGTGAGTGTCCGGCCCCATGAGACGGTGGTTTTCTCGGCCACTGGTGGTCCGTGGTCGTTCCCGCTGCACAGATTCATGCGCAGGGGCCTCCTACGGACAATGCACTTTGATTTATTGCGCTATCTCTAATAGCACCCGAGATATCACCAGATATATATTTGATTTTCCCCTGACCCTGACTGACCGGCACAAGAGTCTGGTTTTCTCGGCCCCTGGTGGTCCGAGGTCGTTCCCGCTGCACAGATTCATGCGCCAGGGCCTCCTACAGACAATTCTCTTTGATTTATTTCACTATCTGTAATAGCACCCGAGATATCACACGATATATATAGGATTTTTCCCTGACCCTGAGTGTCCGGCCCCATGTGTCGGTGGTTTTCTCGGCCCCTGGTTGTCCGAGGCCTGTGTCGCTGCACAGATTCATGCGACAGGGCCTCCCACAGACAATGCACCTTGATTTATTGCGCTATCTCTAATAGCGCCCGAGATATCTCCAGATGTGTATTGGATTTTTCCTCGACCGTGAGTGTCCGGCCCCATGAGACGGTGGTTTTCTCGGCCACTGGTGGTCCGAGGTCGTTCCCGCTGCACAGATTCATGCGCCAGGGCCTCCTACAGACAATGCACCTTGATTTATTGCGCTATCTCTAATAGCACCCGAGATATCACCAGATATATATTGGATTGTTGCTTGACCCTGAGTTCTCGGCCCCATGAGACTGTTGTTTTCGCGGCCCCTGGTGGTCCGAGGTCGTTCCCGCTGCACAGATTCATGCGCCAGGGCCTCCTACAGACAATGCACGTTGGTTTATTGCGCTATCTGTAATAGCACCCGAGATATCACCAGATATATATTGGATTTTTGCTTGACCCTGTGTTCTCGGCCCCATGAGACTGTGGTTTTCGCGGCCCCTGGTGGTCCGAGGTCGTTCCCGCTGCATAGATTCATGCGCCAGGGCCTCCTGCAGACAATGCACTTTGATTTATTGCGCTATCTCTAATAGCACCCGTGATATCACCAGATATATATTGGATTTTCCCCTGACGCTGACATTCCGGCCCTATGAGACGGTGGTTTCATCGGCCCCTGGTGGTCGGAGGTCGTTCCCGCTGCACTGATGCATGCGCCAGGGCCGCCTGCAGATAATTCACTTTGGTTTATTGCGCTATCTCTAATAGCACCCGAGATATCACCAGATATATATTGGATTTTCCCCTGACCCTGAGTGTCCGGCCACATGAGACGGTGGTTTTCTCGGCCCCTGGTGGTCCGAGGTCGTTCCCGCTTCACAGATTCATGCGCCAGGGCCTCCCACCGACAATTCTCTTTGATTTATTTCGCTATCTGTAATAGCACCCGAGATATCACCGGATATATATAGGATTTTTCCCTGACCCTGAGTGTCCGGCCCCATGTGTCGGTGGTTTTCTCGGCCCCTGGTTGTCCGAGGTCTGTGCCGCTGCACAGATTCATGCACCAGGGCCTCCTACGGACAATTCACTTTGGTTTATTGCGCTATCTCTAATAGCACCCGAGATATCACCGGATATATATTGGATTTTTACCCGACCCTGAGTGTCCGGCCCCATGAGACGGTGATCTTCTCGGTCCCTGGTGGTCCGAGGTCGTTCCCGCTGCACAGATTCATGCGTCAGGGCTTCCTGCAGACAATGCACTTTGATTTATTGCGCTATCTCTAATAGCACCCGATATATCACCAGATATATATTGGATTTTCCCCTGACCCTGAGTGTCCGGCCTTATGAGACTGTGGTTTTCTCGTCCGCTGGTGGTCCGAGGTCGTTCCCGCTGCACAGAATAATGCGCCAGGGCTTCCTGCAGACAATGCACTTTGATTTATTGCGCTGTCTCTAATAGCAGCCGAGATATCACCAGATATATATTGGATTTTACCCTGACCCTTAGTATCCGGCGCCATGTGTCGGTGGTTTTCCCGGCCCTTGGTGGTCCGAGGTCGTTCCCGCTGCACAGATTTATGCGCCAGGGCCTCCTACGGACAATTCACTCTGGTTTATTGCGCTATCTCTAATAGCACCCGAGATATCACCGGATATATATTGGATTTTTACCCGACCCTGAGTGTCCGGCCCCATGAGACGGTGGTTTTCTCGGCCCCTGGTGGTCCGAGGTCGTTCCCGCTAGACAGATTCATGCGCCAGGGCCTCCTGTGGATAATTCTCTTTGGTTTATTGCCCTATCTCTAATAGCACCCGAGATATCACCAGATATATATTGGATTTTTCCCTGACCCTGAGTTTCCGGCCCCATGAGGCGGTGATTTTCTCGGCCCCTGGTCGTCCGAGGTCGTTCCCGCTGCACAGATTCATTCGCCAGGGCCTCCTACAGACAATGCACTTTGTTTTATTGCCCTATCTCTAATAGCACCCGAGATATCACCAGATATATATTGGATTTTTCCCTGACCCTGAGTTTCCGGCCCCATGAGACGGTGGTTTTCTCGGCCCCTGGTGGTCCGAGGTCGTGCCCGCTGCCCAGATTCATGCGCCGGGGCCTCCTACAGACAATGCACTTTGATTTATTGCGCTATCTGTAATAGCACCCGAGATATCACCAGATATATATCGGATTTTTCCCTGACCCTGAGTGTCCGGCCACATGAGACCGTGGTTTTCGCGGCCCCTGGTGGTCCGAGGTCGTTCCCGCTGCACAGATTCATGCGCCATGGCCTCCTGCAGATAATTCACTTTGGTTTATTGCGCTATCTCTAATAGCACCCGAGATATCACCAGATATATATCGGATTTTCCCCTGACGCTGACATTCCGGCCCTATGAGACTGTGGTTTTCTCGGCCCCTGGTGGTCCGAGGTCGTTCCCGCTGCACAGAATCATGCGCCAGGGCTTCCTGCAGACAATGCACCTTGATTTATTGCGCTATCTCTAATAGCGCCCGAGATATCTCCAGATGTGTATTGGATTTTTCCCCGACCGTGATTGTCCGGCCCCATGAGACGGTGGTTTTCTCGGCCACTGGTAGTCCGAGGTCGTTCCCGCTGCACAGATTCATGCGCCAGGGCCTCCTACAGACAATGCACGTTGGTTTATTGCGCTATCTGTAACAGCACCCGAGATATCACCAGATATATATTGGATTCTTGCCTGAACCAGAGTTCTCGGCCCCATGAGACTGTGGTTTTCGCGGCCCCTGGTGGTCCGAGGTCGTTCCCGCTGCACACATTCATGCGCCAGGGCCTCCTGCAGACAACGCACTTTGATTTATTGCGCTATCTCTATCAGCACCCGAGATATCACCAGATATATATTGGATTTTTCCCTGACCCTGAGTTTCCGGCCCCATGAGGCGGTGGTTTTCTCGGCCCCTGGTCGTCCGAGGTCGTTCCCGCTGCACAGATTCATGCGCCAGGGCCTCCTACAGACAATGCACTTTGTTTTATTGCCCTATCTCTAATAGCACCCGAGATATCACCAGATATATATTGGATTTTTCCCTGACCCTGAGTTTCCGGCCCCATGAGACGGTGGTTTTCTCGGCCCCTGGTGGTCCGAGGTCGTGCCCGCTGCCCAGATTCATGCGCCGGGGCCTCCTACAGACAATGCACTTTGATTTATTGCGCTATCTGTAATAGCACCCGAGATATCACCAGATATATATCGGATTTTTCCCTGACCCTGAGTGTCCGGCCACATGAGACCGTGGTTTTCTCGGTCCCTGGTGGTCGTAGGTCGTTCCCGCTGCACAGATGCATGCGGCAGGGCCGCCTGCAGATAATTCTCTTTGGTTTATTGCGCTATCTCTAATAGCACCCGAGATATCACCAGATGTGTATTGGATTTTTCCCCGACCGTGAGTGTCCGGCCCCATGAGACTGTGGTTTTCGCGGCCCCTGGTGGTCCGAGGTCGTTCCCGCTGCACAGATTCATGCGCCATGGCCTCCTGCAGATAATTCACTTTGGTTTATTGCGCTATTTCTAATAGCACCCGAGATATCACCAGATATATATTGGATTTTCCCCTGACGCTGACAGTCCGGCCCTATGAGACTCTGGTTTTCTCGGCCCCTGGTGGTCCGAGGTCGTTCCCGCTGCACAGATTCATGCGCCAGGGCCTCCTACAGACAATTCTCTTTGATTTATTTCGCTATCTGTAATAGCACCCGAGATATCACACGATATATATAGGATTTTTCCCTGACCCTGAGTGTCCGGCCCCATGTGTCGGTGGTTTTCTCGGCCCCTGGTTGTCCGAGGCCTGTGTCGCTGCACAGATTCATGCGACAGGGCCTCCCGCAGACAATGCACCTTGATTTATTGCGCTATCTCTAATAGCGCCCGAGATATCTCCAGATGTGTATTGGATTTTTCCTCGACCGTGAGTGTCCGGCCCCATGAGACGGTGGTTTTCTCGGCCACTGGTGGTCCGAGGTCGTTCCCGCTGCACAGATTCATGCGCCAGGGCCTCCTACAGACAATGCACCTTGATTTATTGCGCTATCTCTAATAGCACCCGAGATATCACCAGATATATATTGGATTGTTGCTTGACCCTGAGTTCTCGGCCCCATGAGACTGTTGTTTTCGCGGCCCCTGGTGGCCCGAGGTCGTTCCCGCTGCACAGATTCATGCGCCAGGGCCTCCTACAGACAATGCACGTTGGTTTATTGCGCTATCTGTAATAGCACCCGAGATATCACCAGATATATATTGGATTTTTGCTTGACCCTGTGTTCTCGGCCCCATGAGACTGTGGTTTTCGCGGCCCCTGGTGGTCCGAGGTCGTTCCCGCTGCATAGATTCATGCGCCAGGGCCTCCTGCAGACAATGCACTTTGATTTATTGCGCTATCTCTAATAGCACCCGTGATATCACCAGATATATATTGGATTTTCCCCTGACGCTGACATTCCGGCCCTATGAGACTGTGGTTTTCTCGGCCTCTGGTGGTCTGAGGTCGTTCCCGCTGCACAGATTCATGCGCCAGGGCCTCCTACGGACAATTCACTTTGGTTTATTGCGCTATCTCTAATAGCACCCGAGATATCACCGGATATATATTGGATTTTTACCCGACCCTGAGTGTCCGGCCCCATGAGACGGTGATCTTCTCGGTCCCTGGTGGTCCGAGGTCGTTCCCGCTGCACAGATTCATGCGTCAGGGCTTCCTGCAGACAATGCACTTTGATTTATTGCGCTATCTCTAATAGCACCCGATATATCACCAGATATATATTGGATTTTCCCCTGACCCTGAGTGTCCGGCCTTATGAGACTGTGGTTTTCTCGGCCCCTGGTGGTCCGAGGTCGTGCCCGCTGCCCAGATTCATGCGCCGGGGCCTCCTACAGACAATGCACTTTGATTTATTGCGCTATCTGTAATAGCACCCGAGATATCACCAGATATATATCGGATTTTTCCCTGACCCTGAGTGTCCGGCCACATGAGACCGTGGTTTTCGCGGCCCCTGGTGGTCCGAGGTCGTTCCCGCTGCACAGATTCATGCGCCATGGCCTCCTGCAGATAATTCACTTTGGTTTATTGCGCTATCTCTAATAGCACCCGAGATATCACCAGATATATATCGGATTTTCCCCTGACGCTGACATTCCGGCCCTATGAGACTGTGGTTTTCTCGGCCCCTGGTGGTCCGAGGTCGTTCCCGCTGCACAGAATCATGCGCCAGGGCTTCCTGCAGACAATGCACCTTGATTTATTGCGCTATCTCTAATAGCGCCCGAGATATCTCCAGATGTGTATTGGATTTTTCCCCGACCGTGATTGTCCGGCCCCATGAGACGGTGGTTTTCTCGGCCACTGGTAGTCCGAGGTCGTTCCCGCTGCACAGATTCATGCGCCAGGGCCTCCTACAGACAATGCACGTTGGTTTATTGCGCTATCTGTAACAGCACCCGAGATATCACCAGATATATATTGGATTTTTGCCTGAACCAGAGTTCTCGGCCCCATGAGACTGTGGTTTTCGCGGCCCCTGGTGGTCCGAGGTCGTTCCCGCTGCACACATTCATGCGCCAGGGCCTCCTGCAGACAACGCACTTTGATTTATTGCGCTATCTCTAACAGCACCCGAGATATCACCAGATATATATTGGATTTTACCCTGACCCTTAGTATCCGGCGCCACGAGTCGGTGATTTTCTCGGCCCCTGGTGGTCCGAGGTCGTTCCCGCTGCACAGATTCATGCGCACGGGCCTCATACCGACAATGCACTTTGATTTATTGCGCTATCTCTAATAGCACCCGAGATATCACCAGATATATATTGGATTTTACTCTGACCCTTAGTATCCGGCCCCATGAGTCGGTGGTTTTCTCGGCCCCTGGTGGTCCGAGGTCGTGCCCGCTGCCCATATTCATGCGCAGGGGCCTCCTACGGACAATGCACTTTGATTTATTGCGCTATCTCTAATAGCACCCGAGATATCACCAGATATATATTTGATTTTCCCCTGACCCTGAGTGTCCGGCCCTATGAGACTGTGGTTTTCTCGGCCGCTGGTGGTCCGAGGTCGTTCCCGCTGCACAGAATAATGCGCCAGGGCTTCCTGCAGACAATGCACTTTGATTTATTGCGCAGTCTCTAATATCAGCCGAGATATCACCAGATATATATTGGATTTTACCCTGACCCTTAGTATCCGGCGCCATGTGTCGGTGGTTTTCCCGGCCCTTGGTGGTCCGAGGTCGTTCCCGCTGCACAGATTCATGCGCCAGGGCCTCCTACGGACAATTCACTTTGGTTTATTGCACTATCTCTAATAGCACCCGAGATATCACCGGATATATATTGGATTTTTACCCGACCCTGAGTGTCCGGCCCCATGAGACGGTGGTTTTCTCGGCCCCTGGTGGTCCGAGGTCGTTCCCGCTACACAGATTCATGCGCCAGGGCCTCCTGCAGATAATTCACTTTGGTTTATTGCCCTATCTCTAATAGCACCCGAGATATCACCAGATATATATTGGATTTTTCCCTGACCCTGAGTTTCCGGCCCCATGAGGCGGTGGTTTTCTCGGCCCCTGATCGTCCGAGGTCGTTCCCGCTGCACAGATTCATGCGCCAGGGCCTCCTACAGACATTGCACTTTGATTTATTGCGCTATCTCTAATAGCGCCCGAGATATCACCAGATGTGTATTGGATTTTTCCCCGACCGTGAGTGTCCGGCCCTATGAGACTGTGGTTTTCTCGGCCGCTGGTGGTCCGAGGTCGTTCCCGCTGCACAGAATAAAGCGCCAGGGCTTCCTGCAGATAATTCACTTTGGTTTATTGCTCTATCTCTAATAGCACCCGAGATATCACCAGATATATATTGGATTTTTCCCTGACCCTGAGTTTCCGGCCCCGTGAGGCGGTGGTTTTCTCGGCCCCTGGTCGTCCGAGGTCGTTCCCGCTGCACAGATTCATGCGCCAGGGCCTCCTACGGACAATTCACTTTGGTTTATTGCGCTATCTCTAATAGCACCCGAGATATCACCGGATATATATTGGATTTTTACCCGACCCTGAGTGTCCGGCCCCATGAGACGGTGGTTTTCTCGGCCCCTGGTGGTCCGAGGTCGTTCCCGCTACACAGATTCATGCGCCAGGGCCTCCTGCAGATAATTCACTTTGGTTTATTGCGCTATCTCTAATAGCACCCGAGATATCACCAGATATTTATTGGCTTTTCCCCTGACCCTGAGTGTCCGGCCCCATGAGACGGTGGTTTTCTCGGCCCCTGGTGGTCCGAGGTCGTTCCCGCTGCACAGAATCATGCGCCAGGGCTTCCTGCAGACAATGCACCTTGATTTATTGCGCTATCTCTAATAGCACCCGAGATATCATCAGATACATCCTGGGTATTTACATGACCTTGGGTGTCCGGCGCAATGTGTCGGTTGTTTTCTCGGCCCCTGGTGGTCCGAGGTCGTTCCCGCTGCACAGATTCGTGCGCCAGGGCCTCCTACAGACAATGCACTTTGATTTATTGCGCTATCTGTAACAGCACCCGAGATATCACCAGATATATATTGGATTTTCCCCTGACCCTGAGTGTCCGGCCCCATGAGACGGTGGTTTTCTCGGCCCCTGGTGATCCGAGGTCGTTCCCGCTGCACAGATTCATGCGCCAGGGCCTCCTACAGACAATTCTCTTTGATTTATTTCGCTATCTGTAATAGCACCCGAGATATCACCGGATATATATAGGATTTTTCCCTGACCCTGAGTGTCCGGCCCCATGAGACGGTGGTTTTCTCGGCCCCTAGTGGTCCGAGGTCGTTCCTGCTGCACAGATTCATTTGCCAGTGCCTCCTACAGACAATGCACTTTGATTTATTGCGCTATCTCTAATAGCACCCTAGATATCACCAGATATATATTGGGTTTTTCCCTGACCCTTACAGTCCGGCCCCATGAGACGGTGATTTTCTCGGTCCCTGGTGGTCCGAGGTCGTTCCCGCTGCACAGATTCATGCGTCAGGGCTTCCTGCAGACTATGCACTTTGATTTATTGCGCTATCTCTAATAGCACCCGAGATATCACCAGATATATATTGGATTTTCCCCTGACCCTGAGTGTCCGGCCACATGAGACGGTGGTTTTCTCGGCCCCTGGTGGTCCGAGGTCGTTCCCGCTGGCCAGATTCATGCGCCAGGGCCTCCTACAGACAATGCACTTTGATTTATTGCGCTATCTCTAATAGCACCCGAGATATCACCAGATATATATTGGATTTTTCCCTGACCATGACAGTCCGGCCCCATGAGACGGTGGTTTCATCGGCCCCTGGAGGTCCGAGGTCGTTCCCGCTGCACAGATTCATGCGCCAGGGCCTCCTGCAGATAATTCACTTCGGTATATTGCGCTATCTCTAATAGCAGCCGAGATATCACCAGATATATATTGGATTTTCCCCTGACCCTGTGTGTCCGGCCCCATGAGACGGTGGTTTTCTCGGCCCCTGGTGGTCCGAGGTCGTTCCCGCTGGCCAGATTCATGCGCCAGGGCCTCCTACAAACAATGCACTTTGATTTATTGCGCTATCTCTAATAGGACCCGAGATATCACCAGATATATATTGGATTTTTCCCTGACCATGACAGTCCGGCCCCATGAGACGGTGGTTTCATCGGCCCCTGGTGGTCGGAGGTCGTTCCCGCTGCACTGATGCATGCGCCAGGGCCGCCTGCAGATAATTCACTTTGGTTTATTGCGCTATCTCTAATAGCACCCGAGATATCACCAGATATATATTGGATTTTCCCCTGACCCTGAGTGTCCGGCCACATGAGACGGTGGTTTTCTCGGCCCCTGGTGGTCCGAGGTCGTTCCCGCTTCACAGATTCATGCGCCAGGGCCTCCCACCGACAATTCTCTTTGATTTATTTCGCTATCTGTAATAGCACCCGAGATATCACCGGATATATATAGGATTTTTCCCTGACCCTGAGTGTCCGGCCCCATGTGTCGGTGGTTTTCTCGGCCCCTGGTTGTCCGAGGTCTGTGCCGCTGCACAGATTCATGCACCAGGGCCTCCCGCAGACAAAGCACTTTGGTTTATTGCGCTATCTGTAATAGCACCCGAGATATCACCAGATATATATTGGATTTTCCCCTGACCCTGAGTGTCCGGCCCCATGAGACGGTGGTTTTCTCGGCCCCTGGTGGTCCGAGGTCGTTCCCGCTGCACAGATTCATGCGTCAGGGCTTCCTGCAGACAATGCACTTTGATTTATTGCGCTAACTCTAATAGCACCCGAGATATCACCAGATATATATTGGATTTTCCCCAGAACCTGAGTGTCCGGCCACATGAGACGGTGGTCTTCTCGGCCCCTGGTGGTCCGAGGTCGTTCCCGCTGGCCAGATTCATGCGCCAGGGCCTCCTACAGACAATCCACTTTGATTTATTGCGCTATCTCTAATAGCACCCGAGATATCACCAGATATATATTGGATTTTGCCCTGACCCTGAGTGTCCGGCCCCATGAGACGGTGGTTTTCTCGGCCCCTAGTGGTCCGAGGTCGTTCCTGCTGCACAGATTCATTCGCCAGTGCCCCCTACAGACAATGCACTTTGATTTATTGCGCTATCTCTAATAGAACCCTAGATATCACCAGATATATATTGGGTTTTTCCCTGACCCTTACAGTTCGGCCCCATGAGACGGTGATTTTCTCGGTCCCTGGTGGTCCGAGGTCGTTCCCGCTGCACAGATTCATGCGTCAGGGCTTCCTGCAGACAATGCACTTTGATTTATTGCGCTATCTCTAATAGCACCCGAGATATCACCAGATATATATTGGATTTTCCCCTGACCCTGAGTGTCCCGCCCCATGAGACTGTGGTTTTCTCGGCCGCTGGTGGTCCGAGTTCGTTCCCGCTGCACAGATTCATGCGCCAGGGCCTCCTACGGACAATTCACTTTGGTTTATTGCGCTGTCTCTAATAGCACCCGAGATATCACCGGATATATATTGGATTTTCCCTTGACGCTGACAGTCCGGCCCTATGGGACTGTGGTTTTCTCGGCCCCTGGTGGTCCGAGGTCGTTCCCGCTGCACAGAATCATGCGCCAGGGCTTCCTGCAGACAATGCACCTTGATTTATTGCGCTATCTCTAATTGCGCCCGAGATATCTCCAGATGTGTATTGGATTTTTCCCCGACCGTGAGTGTCCGGCCCCATGAGACGGTGGTTTTCTCGGCCACTGGTGGTCCGAGGTCCTTCCCGCTGCACAGATTCATGCGCCAGGGCCTCCTACAGACAATGCACGTTGGTTTATTGCGCTATCTGTAATAGCACCCGAGATATCACCAGATATATATTGGATTTTTGACTGACCCAGAGTTCTCGGCCCCATGAGACTGTGGTTTTCGCGGCCCCTGGTGGTCCGAGGTCATTCCCGCTGCACACATTCATGCGCCAGGGCCTCCTGCAGACAACGCACTTTGTTTTATTGCGCTATCTCTAATAGCACCCGAGATATCACCAGATATATATTTGATTTTCCCCTGACCCTGAGTGTCCGGCCCTATGAGACTGTGGTTTTCTCGGCCGCTGGTGGTCCGAGGTCGTTCCCGCTGCACAGAATAAAGCGCCAGGGCTTCCTGCAGACAATGCACTTTGATTTATTGCGCAGTCTCTAATAGCAGCCGAGATATCACCAGATATATATTGGATTTTACCCTGACCCTTAGTATCCGGCGCCATGTGTCGGTGGTTTTCCCGGCCCTTGGTGGTCCGAGGTCGTTCCCGCTGCACAGATTCATGCGCCAGGGCCTCCTACGGACAATTCACATTGGTTTATTGCGCTATCTCTAATAGCACCCGAGATATCACCGGATATATATTGGATTTTTACCCGACCCTGAGTGTCCGGCCCCATGAGACTGTGGTTTTCTCGGCCCCTGGTGGTCCGAGGTCGTTCCCGCTACACAGATTCATGCGCCAGGGCCTCCTGCAGATAATTCACTTTGGTTTATTGCTCTATCTCTAATAGCGACCGAGATATCACCAGATATATATTGGATTTTTCCCTGACCCTGAGTTTCCGGCCCCGTGAGGCGGTGGTTTTCTCGGCCCCTGGTCGTCCGAGGTCGTTCCCGCTGCACAGAATCATGCGCCAGGGCTTCCTGCAGACAATGCACTTTGATTTATTGCGCAGTCTCTAATAGCACCCGAGATATCACCAGATATATATTTGATTTTCCCCTGACCCTGACTGTCCGGCACAAGAGACTGGTTTTCTCGGCCCCTGGTGGTCCGAGGTCGTTCCCGCTGCACAGTTTCATGCGCCAGGTCCTCCTACAGACAATTCTCTTTGATTTATTTCGCTATCTGTAATAGCACCCGAGATATCACCCGATATATATAGGATTTTTCCCTGACCCTGAGTGTCCGGCCCCATGTGTCGGTGGTTTTCTCGGCCCCTGGTTGTCCGAGGTCTGTGCCGCTGCACAGAATCATGCGCCAGGGCTTCCTCTAGACAATGCACCTTGATTTATTGCGCTATCTCTAATAGCACCCTAGATATCACCAGATATATATTGGGTTTTTCCCTGACCCTTACAGTCCGGCCCCATGAGACGGTGATTTTCTCGGCCCCTGGTGGTCCGAGGTCGTTCCTGCTGCACAGAATCATGCGCCAGGGCTTCCTGCAGACAATGCACTTTGGTTTATTGCGCTATCTCTAATAGCACCCGAGATATCACCAGATTTATATTGGATTTTTCCCTGACCATGACAGTCCGGCCCCATGAGACGGTGGTTTCATCGGCCCCTGGAGGTCCGAGGTCGTTCCCGCTGCACAGATTCATGCGCCAGGGCCTCCTGCAGATAATTCACTTCGGTTTATTGCGCTATCTCTAATAACACCCGAGATATCACCAGATATATATTGGATTTTTCCCTGACCCTGAGTGTCCGGCCCCATGAGACGGTGGTTTTCTCGGCCCCTGGTCGTCCGAGGTCGTTCCCGCTGCACAGATTCATGCGCCAGGGCCTCCTGCAGATAATTCACTTTGGTTTATTGCGCTATCTCTAATAGCACCCGAGATATCACCAGATATATATTGGATTTTCCCCTGACCCTGAGTGTCCGGCCACAGGAGACGGTGGTTTTCTCGGCCCCTGGTGGTCCGAGGTCGTTCCCGCTGCATAGATTCATGCGCCAGGGCCTCCCACAGAAAATGCACTTTGATTTATTGCGCTATCTGTAATAGCACCCGAGATATCACCAGATATATATTGGATTTTTCCCTGACCCTGAGTGTCCGGCCCCATGAGACGGTGGTTTTCTCGGCCCCTGGTGGTCGGAGGTCGTTCCCGCTGCACGGATTCTTGCGCCATGGCCTCCTGCAGATAATTCACTTTGGTTTATTGCGCTATCTCTAATAGCACCCGAGATATCACCAGATATATATTGGATTTTCCCCTGAGCAAGAGTGTCCGGCCCCATGAGACTGTGGTTTTCTCGGCCTCTGGTGATCCGAGGTCGATCCCGCTGCACAGATTCATGCGCCAGGGACTCCTACAGACAATGCACATTGATTTATTGCGCTATCTGTAATAGCACCCGAGATATCACCAGATATATATTGGATTTTTCCCTGACCCTGAGTGTCCGGCCCCATGAGACGGTGGTTTTCTCGGCCCCTGGTGGTCCGAGGTCGTTCCCGCTGCCCAGATTCATGCGCCAGGGCCTCCTACAGACAATGCACTTTGATTTATTGCGCTATCTGTAATAGCACCCGAGATATCACCAGATATATCCTGGATTTTTACATGACCTTGGGTGACGGATTCCGAATATCTGTAATTTACTCGGCCCCTGGTGGTCCGAGGTCGTTCCTGCTGCACAGATTCATTCGCCAATGCCTCCTACAGACAATGCACTTTGATTTATTGCGCTATCTCTAATAGCACCCTAGATATCACCAGATATATATTGGGTTTTTCCATGACCCTTACAGTCCAGCCCCATGAGGCGGTGATTTTCTCGGCCCCTGGTGGTCCGAGGTCGTTCCCGCTGCACAGAATCATGCGCCAGGGCTTCCTGCAGACAATGCACTTTGGTTTATTGCGCTATCTCTAATAGCACCCGAGATATCACCAGATATATATTGGATTTTTCCCTGACCATGACAGTCCGGCCCCATGAGACGGTGGTTTTATCGGCCCCTGGTTGTCCGAGGTCGTTCCGGCTGAACAGATTCATGCGCCAGGGCCTCCTGCAGATAATTCACTTTGGTTTATTGCGCTATCTCTAATAACACCCGAGATATCACCAGATATATATTGGATTTTTCCCTGACCCTGAGTGTCCGGTCCCATGTGTCGGTGGTTTTCTCGGCCGCTGGTGATCCGAGGTCGTTCCCGCTGCCCAGATTCATGCGCCAGGGCCTCCTACAGACAATGCACTTTGATTTATTGCGCTATCTGTAATAGCAACCGAGATATCAGCAGATATATATTGGATTTTTTCCTGACCCTGAGTGTCCGGCCCCATGAGACGGTGGTTTTCTCGTCACCTGGTTGTCCGAGGTCGTTGCCGCTGCACAGATTCATGCGCCAGGGCCTCCTACAGACAATGCACTTTGATTTATTGCGCTATCTGTAATAGCAACCGAGATATCAGCAGATATATATTGGATTTTTTCCTGACCCTGAGTGTCCGGCCCCATGAGACGGTGGTTTTCTCGTCACCTGGTTGTCCGAGGTCGTTGCCGCTGCACAGATTCATGCGCCAGGGCCTCCTACAGATAATGCACTTTGGTTTATTGCGCTATCTGTAATAGTACCCGAGATATCACCAGATATATATTGGATTTTTCACTGACCCTGACAGTCCGGCCCCATGAGACGGAGGTTTTCTCGGCCCCTGGTGGTCCGAGGTCGTTCCCGCTGCACAGATTCATGCGCCAGGGCCTCCTGGAGATAATTCAATTTGGTTAATTGCGCTATCTCTAATAGCACCCGAAATATCATCAGATACATCCTGGGTATTTACATGACCTTGGGTGTCCGGCGCCATGTGTCGGTGGTTTTCTCGGCCCCTGGTGGTCCGAGGTCGTTCCCGCTGAACAGATTCATGCGCCAGGGCCTCCTGCAGATAATTCACTTTGGTTTATTGCGCTATCTCTAATAACACCCGAGATATCACCAGATATATATTGGATTTTCCCCTGACCATGCGTGTCCGGCCCCATGAGACGGTGGTTTTCTCGGCCCCTGGAGGTCCGAGGTCGTTCCCGCTGCCTAGATTCATGCGCCAGGGCCTCCTACATACAATGCACTTTGATTTATTGCGCTATCTGTAATAGCAACCGAGATATCACCAGATATATATTGGATTTTTCCCTGACCCTGAGTGTCCGGCCCCATGAGACGGTGGTTTTCTCGACCCCTAGTGGTCCGAGGTCGTTCCTGCTGCACAGATTCATTCGCCAGTGCCCCCTACGGACAATGCACTTTGATTTATTGCGCTATCTGTAATAGCACCCGAGATATCACCAGATATATCCTGGATTTTTACATGACCTTGGGTGACGGATTCCGAATATCTGTAATTTACTCGGCCCCTGGTGGTCCGAGGTCGTTCCTGCTGCACAGATTCATTCGCCAATGCCTCCTACAGACAATGCACTTTGATTTATTGCGCTATCTCTAAGAGCACCCTAGATATCACCAGATATATATTGGGTTTTTCCATGACCCTTACAGTCCGGCCCCATGAGGCGGTGATTTTCTCGGCCCCTGGTTGTCCGAGGTCGTTGCCGCTGCACAGATTCATGCGCCAGGGCCTCCTACAGATAATGCACTTTGGTTTATTGCGCTATCTGTAATAGCACCCGAGATATCACCAGATATATATTGGATTTTTCACTGACCCTGACAGTCCGGCCCCATGAAACGGAGGTTTTCTCGGCCCCTGGTGGTACGAGGTCGTTCCCGCTGCACAGATTCATGCGCCAGGGCCTCCTGCAGATAATTCAATTTGGTTAATTGCGCTATCTCTAATAGCACCCGAGATATCATCAGATACATCCTGGGTATTTACATGACCTTGGGTGTCCGGCGCCATGTGTCGGTGGTTTTCTCGGCCCCTGGTGGTCGGAGGTCGTTCCCGTTGCACAGATGCATGCGCCAGGGCCGCCTGCAGATAATTCGCTTTGGTTTATTGCGCTATCTGTAATAGCACCCGAGATATCACCAGATATATATTGGATTTTTCCCTGACCATGACAGTCCTGCCCCATGAGACGGTGGTTTTATCGGCCCCTGGTTGTCCGAGGTCGTTCCCGCTGAACAGATTCATGCGCCAGGGCCTCCTGCAGATAATTCACTTTGGTTTATTGCGCTATCTCTAATAGCAGCCGAGATATCACCAGATATATATTGGATTTTTCCCTGACCATGACAGTCCGGCCTCATGAGACGGTGGTTTTATCGGCCCCTGGTTGTCCGACGTCGTTCCCGCTGAACAGATTCATGCGCCAGGGCCTCCTGCTGATAATTCACTTTGGTTTATTGCGCTATCTGTAATGGCACCCGAGATATCACCAGATATATATTGGATTTTCCCCTGACCAAGAGTGTCCGGCCCCATGAGACTGTGGTTTTCTCGGCCTCTGGCGGTCCGAGGTCGTTCCCGCTGCACAGATTCATGCGCCAGGGCTTCCTGCAGACAATGCACTTTGGTTTATTGAGCTATCTCTAATAGCACCCGAGATATCACCAGATATCTATTGGATTTTCCCCTGACCCTGACTGTCCGTCCCCATGAGACGGTGGTCTTCTCGGCCCCTGGTGGTCCGAGGTCGTTCCTGCTGCCCAGATTCATGCGCCAGGGCCTCCTACAGACAATACACTTTGATTTATTGCGCTATCTGTAATAGCTCCCGAGATATCACCAGATATATGCTGGATTTTTACATGACCTTGGGTGACGGATTCCGAATATCTGTAATTTTCTCGGCCACTGGTGGTCCGAGGTCGTTCCCGCGGCACAGATTCATTCGCCAGTGCCTCCTACAGACAATGCACTTTGATTTATTGCGCTATCTGTAATAGCACCCGAGATATCACCAGATATATGCTGGATTATCACATGAGCTTGGGTGACGGATTCCGAATATCTGTAATTTTCTCGGCCCCTGGTGGTCCGAGGTCGTTCCTGCTGCACAGAATCATGCGCCAGGGCTTCCTGCAGACAATGCACTTTGGTTTATTGCGCTATCTCTAATAGCACCCGAGATATCACCAGATATATATTGGATTTTTCCCTGACCCTTACAGTCCGGCGCCATGTGTCGGTGGTTTTCTCGGCCCCTGGTGGTCCGAGGTCGTTCCCGCTGCACAGATTCATACGCCAGGGCCTCCTGCAGGCAATGCACTTTGATTTATTGCGCTATCTCTAATAGCACCCGAGATATCAGCAGATATATATTGGATTTTCCCCTGACCATGCGTGTCCGGCCCCATGAGACGGTGGTTTTCTCGGCCCCTGGTGGTCCGAGGTCGTTCCCGCTGCCTAGATTCATGCGCCAGGGCCTCCTACAAACAATGCACTTTGATTTATTGCGCTATCTGTAATAGCAACCGAGATATCACCAGATATATATTGGATTTTTCCCTGACCCTGAGTGTCCGGCCCCATGAGACGGTGGTTTTCTCGACCCCTAGTGGTCCGAGGTCGTTCCTGCTGCACAGATTCATTCGCCAGTGCCTCCTACAGACAATGCACTTTGATTTATTGCGCTATCTGTAATAGCACCCGAGATATCACCAGATATATCCTGGATTTTTACATGACCTTGGGTGACGGATTCCGAATATCTGTAATTTACTCGGCCCCTGGTGGTCCGAGGTCGTTCCTGCTGCACAGATTCATTCGCCAATGCCTCCTACAGACAATGCACTTTGATTTATTGCGCTATCTCTAATAGCACCCTAGATATCACCAGATATATATTGGGTTTTTCCCTGACCCTTACAGTCCGGCCCCATGAGGCGGTGATTTTCTCAGCCCCTGGTGGTCCGAGGTCGTTCCCGCTGAACAGATTCATGCGCCAGGGCCTCCTGCAGATAATTCACTTTGGTTTATTGCGCTATCTCTAATAACACCCGAGATATCACCAGATATATATTGGATTTTTCCCTGACCCTGAGTGTCTGGCCCCATGTGTCGGTGGTTTTCTCGGCCGCCGGTGATCCGAGGTCGTTCCCGCTGCCCAGATTCATGCGCCAGAGCCTCCTACAGACAATGCACTTTGATTTATTGCGCTATCTGTAATAGCACCCGAGATATCACCGGATATATATTGGATTTTTCACTGACCCTGACAGTCCGGCCCCATGAGACGGAGGTTTTCTCGGCCCCTGGTGGTCCGAGGTCGTTCCCGCTGCACAGATTCATGCGCCAGGGCCTCCTGGAGATAATTCAATTTGGTTAATTGCGCTATCTCTTATAGCACCCGAAATATCATCAGATACATCCTGGGTATTTACATGACCTTGGGTGTCCGGCGCCATGTGTCGGTGGTTTTCTCGGCCCCTGGTGGTCCGAGGTCGTTCCCGCTGCCCAGATTCATGCGCCAGGGCCTCCTACAGACAATGCACTTTGATTTATTGTGCTATCTGTAATAGCACCCGAGATATCACCAGATATATTTTGGATTTTTCCCTGACCCTGAGTGTCCGGCCCCATGAGACCGTGGTCTTCTTGGCCCCTGGTGGTCGGAGGTCGTTCCCGCTGCACAGATGCATGCGCCAGGGCCGCCAGCAGATAATTCACTTTGGTTTATTGCGCTATCTCTAATAGCACCCGAGATATCACCAGATATATATTGGATTTTCCCCTGACCCTGAGTGTCCGGCCCCATGAGACGGTGGTCTTCTCGGCCCCTGGTGGTCCGAGGTCGTTCCTGCTACCCAGATTCATGCGCCAGGGCCTCATACAGACAATGCACTTTGCTTTATTGCGCTATCTGTAATAGCACCCGAGATATCACCAGATATATGCTGGATTATCACATGACCTTGGGTGACGGATTCCGAATATCTGTAATTTACTCGGCCCCTGCTGGTCCGTGGTCGTTCCTGCTGCACAGATTCATTCGCCAATGCCTCCTACAGACAATGCACTTTGATTTATTGCGCTATCTGTAATAGCATCCGAGATATCACCAGATATATTTTGGATTTTTCCCTGACCCTGAGTGTCCGGCCCCATGAGACCGTGGTTCTCTCGGCCCCTGGTGGTCGGAGGTCGTTCCCGCTGCACAGATGCATGCGCCAGTGCCGCCAGCAGATAATTCACTTTGGTTTATTGCGCGATCTCTAATAGCACCCGAGATATCACCAGATACATCCTGGGTATTTACATGACCTTGGGTGTCCGGCGCCATGTGTCGGTGGTTTTCTCGGCCCCTGGTGGTCCGAGGTCGTTCCCGCTGCACAGATTCATACGCCAGGGCCTCCTACAGACAATGCACTCTGATTTATTGCGCTATCTGTAATAGCAACCGAGATATCACCAGATATATATTGGATTTTTCCCTGACCCTGAGTGTCCGGCCCCATGAGACGGTGGTTTTCTCGGCCCCTAGTGGTCCGAGGTCGTTCCTGCTGCACAGATTCATTCGCCAGTGCCTCCTACAGACAATGCACTTTGATTTATTTCGCTATCTCTAATACTACCCTAGATATCACCAGATATATAATGGGTTTTTCCCTGACCCTTACAGTCCGGCACCATGAGGCGGTGATTTTCTCGGACCCTGGTGGTCCTAGGTAGTTCCCGCTGCACAGATTCATGCGCCAGGGCCTCCCACCGACAATTCTCTTTGATTTATTTCGCTATCTGTAATAGCACCCGAGATATCACCAGATATATATTGGGTTTTCCCCTGACCCGGAGTGTCCGGCCCCATGAGGCGGTGGTTTTCTCGGCCCCTGGTGATCCGAGGTCTTTCCCGCTGCACAGATTCATGCACCAGGGCCTCTTGCAGACAATTCACTTTGGTTTATTGCGCTATCTCTAATAGCACCCGAGATATCACCAGATATATATTGGATTTTTCCCTGACCATGACAGTCCGGCCCCATGAGACGGTGGTTTTATCGGCCCCTGGTGGTCCGAGGTCGTTCCCGCTGAACAGATTCATGCGCCAGGGCCTCCTGCAGATAATTCACTTTGGTTTATTGCGCTATCTCTAATAACACCCGAGATATCACCAGATATATATTGGATTTTTCCCTGACCCTGAGTGTCTGGCCCCATGTGTCGGTGGTTTTCTCGGCCGCCGGTGATCCGAGGTCGTTCCCGCTGCCCAGATTCATGCGCCAGGGCCTCCTACAGACAATGCACTTTGATTTATTGCGCTATCTGTAATAGCACCCGAGATATCACCGGATATATATTGGATTTTTCACTGACCCTGACAGTCCGGCCCCATGAGACGGAGGTTTTCTCGGCCCCTGGTGGTCCGAGGTCGTTCCCGCTGCACAGATTCATGCGCCAGGGCCTCCTGGAGATAATTCAATTTGGTTAATTGCGCTATCTCTAATAGCACCCGAAATATCATCAGATACATACTGGGTATTTACATGACCTTGGGTGTCCGGCGCCATGTGTCGGTGGTTTTCTCGGCCCCTGGTGGTCCGAGGTCGTTCCCGCTGCCCAGATTCATGCGCCAGGGCCTCCTACAGACAATGCACTTTGATTTATTGTGCTATCTGTAATAGCACCCGAGATATCACCAGATATATTTTGGATTTTTCCCTGACCCTGAGTGTCCGGCCCCATGAGACCGTGGTCTTCTTGGCCCCTGGTGGTCGGAGGTCGTTCCCGCTGCACAGATGCATGCGCCAGGGCCGCCAGCAGATAATTCACTTTGGTTTATTGCGCTATCTCTAATAGCACCCGAGATATCACCAGATATATATTGGATTTTCCCCTGACCCTGAGTGTCCGGCCCCATGAGACGGTGGTCTTCTCGGCCCCTGGTGGTCCGAGGTCGTTCCTGCTACCCAGATTCATGCGCCAGGGCCTCATACAGACAATGCACTTTGCTTTATTGCGCTATCTGTAATAGCACCCGAGATATCACCAGATATATGCTGGATTATCACATGACCTTGGGTGACGGATTCCGAATATCTGTAATTTACTCGGCCCCTGCTGGTCCGTGGTCGTTCCTGCTGCACAGATTCATTCGCCAATGCCTCCTACAGACAATGCACTTTGATTTATTGCGCTATCTCTAATAGCACCCTAGATATCACCAGATATATATTGGGTTTTTCCCTGACCCTTACAGTCCGGCCCCATGAGGCGGTGATTTTCTCGGCCCCTGGTGGTCCGAGGTCGTTCCTGCTGCACAGATTCATGCGCAAGGGCTTCCTGCTGACAATGCACTTTGATTTATTGCGCTATCTCTAATAGCACCCGAGATATCACCAGATATATATTGGATTTTACCCTGACCTTGACAGTCCGGCCCCATGTGTCGGTGGTTTTCTCGGCCCCTGGTGGTCCGACGTCGTTCCCGCGGCACAGATTCATGCGCAAGGGCCTCGTGCAGATAATTCACTGTGATTTATCGCGCTATCTCTAATAGCACCCGAGATATCACCAGATATATACTGGATTTTTGCATGACCTTGGGTGTCCGGCGCCATGTGTCGGTGGTTTTCTCGGCCCCTGGTTGTCCGAGGTCGTTGCCGCTGCACAGATTCATGCGCCAGGGCCTCCTACAGATAATGCACTTTGGTTTATTGCGCTATCTGTAATAGCACCCGAGACATCACCAGATATATATTGGATTTTTCACTGACCCTGACAGTCCGGCCCCATGATACGGAGGTTTTCTCGGCCCCTGGTTGTCCGAGGTCGTTCCCGCTGCACAGATTCATGCGCCAGGGCCTCCTGGAGATAATTCAATTTGGTTAATTGCGCTATCTCTAATAGCACCCGAAATATCATCAGATACATCCTGGGTATTTACATGACCTTGGGTGTCCGGCGCCATGTGTCGGTGGTTTTCTCGGCCCCTGGTGGTCCGAGGTCGTTCCCGCTGCCCAGATTCATGCGCCAGGGCCTCCTACAGACAATGCACTTTGATTTATTGCGCTATCTGTAATAGCATCCGAGATATCACCAGATATATTTTGGATTTTTCCCTGACCCTGAGTGTCCGGCCCCATGAGACCGTGGTTCTCTCGGCCCCTGGTGGTCGGAGGTCGTTCCCGCTGCACAGATGCATGCGCCAGTGCCGCCAGCAGATAATTCACTTTGGTTTATTGCGCGATCTCTAATAGCACCCGAGATATCACCAGATACATCCTGGGTATTTACATGACCTTGGGTGTCCGGCGCCATGTGTCGGTGGTTTTCTCGGCCCCTGGTGGTCCGAGGTCGTTCCCGCTGCACAGATTCATACGCCAGGGCCTCCTACAGACAATGCACTCTGATTTATTGCGCTATCTGTAATAGCAACCGAGATATCACCAGATATATATTGGATTTTTCCCTGACCCTGAGTGTCCGGCCCCATGAGACGGTGGTTTTCTCGGCCCCTAGTGGTCCGAGGTCGTTCCTGCTGCACAGATTCATTCGCCAGTGCCTCCTACAGACAATGCACTTTGATTTATTTCGCTATCTCTAATACTACCCTAGATATCACCAGATATATAATGGGTTTTTCCCTAACCCTTACAGTCCGGCACCATGAGGCGGTGATTTTCTCGGCCCCTGGTGGTCCGAGGTCGTTCCCGCTGCACAGATTCATACGCCAGGGCCTCCTACAGACAATGCACTCTGATTTATTGCGCTATCTGTAATAGCACCCGAGATATCACCAGATATATATTGGATTTTTCCCTGACCCTGAGTGTCCGGCCCCATGAGACGGTGGTTTTCTCGGCCCCTGGTGGTCCGAGGTCGTTCCCGCTGCACAGATTCATGCGCCAGGGCCTCCTGCAGACAATGCACTTTGATTTGTTGCGCTATCTCTAATAGCACCCGAGATATCACCAGATATATATTTGATTTTCCCCTTACCCTGACTGTCCGGCACAAGAGACTGGTTTTCTCGGCCCCTGGTGGTCCGAGGTCGTTCCCGCTGCACAGATTCGTGCGCCAGGGCCTCCTACAGACAATGCACTTTGATTTATTGCGCTATCTGTAATAGCACCCGAGATATCACCAGATATATATTGGATTTTCCCCTGACCCTGAGTGTCCGGCCCAATGAGACGGTGGTTTTCTCGGCCCCTGGTGGTCCGAGGTCGTTCCCGCTGCACAGATTCATGCGCCAGGACCTCCTACAGACAATTCTCTTTGATTTATTTCGCTATCTGTAATAGCACCCGAGATATCACCGGATATATATAGGATTTTTCCCTGACCCTGAGTGTCCGGCCCCATGAGACGGTGGTTTTCTCGGCCCCTGGTAGTCCGAGATCGTTCCCGCTGCACAGATTCATGCGCCATGGCCTCCTGCAGATAATTCACTTTGGTTTATTGCGTTATCTCTAATAGCACCCGAGATATCACCAGATATATATTGGATTTTCCCCTGACGCTGACAGTCCGGCCCTATGAGACTGTGGTTTTCTCGGCCCCTGGTGGTCCGAGGTCGTTCCCGCTGCACAGAATCATGCGCCAGGGCTTCCTGCAGACAATGCACCTTGATTTATTGCGCTATCTCTAATAGCACCCGAGATATCAGCAGATATATATTGGATTTTTCCCTGACCCTGAGTGTCCGGCCCCATGAGACGGTGGTTTTCTCGGACCCTGGTGGTCCTAGGTAGTTCCCGCTGCACAGTTTCATGCGCCAGGGCCTCCCACCGACAATTCTCTTTGGTTTATTTCGCTATCTGTAATAGCACCCGAGATATCACCGGATATATATAGGATTTTTCCCTGACCCTGAGTGTCCGTCCCCATGTGTCGGTGGTTTTCTCGGCCCCTGGTGGTCCGACGTCGTTCCCGCGGCACAGATTCATGCGCAAGGGCCTCGTGCAGATAATTCACTGTGATTTATCGCGCTATCTATAATAGCACCCGAGATATCACCAGATATATTCTGGATTTTTACATGACCTTGGGTGTCCGGCCTCATGTGTCGGTGGTTTTCTCGGCCCCTGGTTGTCCGAGGTCGTTGCCGCTGCACAGATTCATGCGCCAGGGCCTCCTACAGATAATGCACATTGGCTTATAGCGCTATCTGTAATAGCACCCGAGATATCACCAGATATATATTGGATTTTTCACTGACCCTGACAGTCCGGCCCCATGAGACGGAGGTTTTCTCGGCCCCTGGTGGTCCGAGGTCGTTCCCGCTGCACAGATTCATGCGCCAGGGCCTCCTGGAGATAATTCAATTTGGTTAATTGCGCTATCTCTAATAGCACCCGAGATATCATCAGATACATCCTGGGTATTTACATGACCTTGGGTGTCCGGCGCCATGTGTCGGTGGTTTTCTCGGCCCCTGGTGGTCCGAGGTCGTTCCCGCTGCACAGATTCATGAGTCAGGGCTTCCTGCAGACAATGCACTTTGATTTATTGCGCTATCTCTAATAGCACCCGAGATATCACCAGATATATATTTGATTTTCCTCCGACCCTGACTGTCCGGCACAAGTGACTGGTTTTCTCGGCCCCTGGTGGTCCGAGGTCGTTCCGGCTGCACAGATTCATGCGTCAGGGCTTCCTGCAGACAATGCACTTTGATTTATTGCGCTATCTCTAATAGCACCCGAGATATCACCAGATATATATTTGATTTTCCTCCGACCCTGACTGTCCGGCACAAGAGACTGGTTTTCTCGGCCCCTGGTGGTCCGAGGTCGTTCCCGCTGCACAGATTCATGCGCTAGGGCCTTCCACAGACAATACACTTTGATTTATTGCGCTATCTGTAATAGCACCCGAGATATCACCAGATATATATTGGATTTTTCCCTGACCCTGAGTGTCCGGCCCCATGAGACTGTGGTTTTCTCGGCCCCTGGTGGTCCGAGGTCGTTCCTGCGGCACAGATTCATTCGCCAGTGCCTCCTACAGACAATGCACTTTGATTTATTGCGCTATCTGTAATAGCACCCGAGATATCACCAGATATATATTGGATTTTTCCCTGACCCTGACAGTCCGGCCCCATGTGACGGTAGTTTTCTCGGCCCCTGCTGGTCCGAGGTTGTTCCCGCTGCAGCGATTCATGCGCCAGGGCCTCCTACAGACAATGCACTTTGATTTATTGCGCTATCTCTAATAGCACCCGAGATATAACCAGATATATATTGGATTTTTCCCTGCCCCTTAGTATCCGGCCCCATGAGTCGGTGGTTTTCTCGGCCCCTGGTGGTCCCAGGTCGTTTCCTCTGCACAGATTCATGCGCCAGGGCCTCCTGCAGACAATGCACTTTGATTTATTGCGCTATCTGTAATAGCACCCGAGATATCACCAGATATATGCTGGATTCTTACATGACCTTGGGTGACGGATTCCGAATATCTGTAATTTACTCGGCCCCTGGTGGTCCGAGCTCGATCCTGCTGCACAGATTCATTCGCCAGTGCCTCCTACAGGCAATGCACTTTGATTTATTGCGCTATCTCTAATAGCACCCGAGATATCACCAGATATATATTGGATTTTTCCCTGCCCCTTAGTATCCGGCCCCATGACTCGGTGGTTTTCTCGGCCCCTGGTGGTCCCAGGTCGTTTCCGCTGCACCGATTCATGCGCCAGGGCCTCCTGCAGATAATTCAATTTGGTTTATTGCGCTATCTCTAAAAGCACCCGAGATATCACCAGATATATATTGGATTTGTCCCTGACCCTGAGTGTCCGGCCCCATGAGACCGTGGTTTTCTCGGCCCCTGGTGGTCGTTAGGTCGTTCCCGCTGCACAGATGCATGCGCCAGGGCCGCCTGCAGATAATTCACTTTGGTTTATTGCGCTATCTCTAATAGCACCCGAGATATCACCAGATACATCCTGGGTATTTACATGACCTTGGGTGTCCGGCGCCATGTGTCGGTGGTTTTCTCGGCCCCTGGTGGTCCGAGGTCGTTCCCGCTGCACAGATTCATACGCCAGGGCCTCCTACAGACAATGCACTTTGATTTATTGCGCTATCTGTAATAGCACCCGAGATATCACCAGATATATATTGGATTTTTCGATGCCCCTTAGTATCCGGCCCCATGAGACGGTGGTTTTCTCGGCCCCTGGTGGTCCGAGGTCGTTCCTGCTGCACAGATTCATTCGCCAGTGCCTCCTGCAGACAATGCACTTTGATTTATTGCGCTATCTCTAATAGCACCCGAGATATCACCAGATATATATTTGATTTTCCCCTTACCCTGACTGTCCGGCACAAGAGACTGGTTTTCTCGGCCCCTGGTGGTCCGAGGTCGTACCCGCTGCACAGATTCATGCGCAAGGGTCTCATACGGACAATGAACTTTGATTTATTGCGCTATCTCTAATAGCACCCGAGATATCACCAGATATATATTTGATTTTCCCCTTACCCTGACTGTCCGGCACAAGAGACTGGTTTTCTCGGCCCCTGGTGGTCCGAGGTCGTACCCGCTGCACAGATTCATGCGCAAGGGTCTCATACGGACAATGCACTTTGATTTATTGCGCTATCTATAATAGCACCCGAGATATCACCAGATATATTCTGGATTTTTACATAACCTTGGGTGTCCGGCCTCATGTGTCGGTGGTTTTCTCGGCCCCTGGTGGTCCGACGTCGTTCCCGCGGCACAGATTCATGCGCGAGGGCCTCGTGCAGATAATTCACTGTGATTTATCGCGCCATCTCTAATAGCACCCGAGATATCACCAGATATATACTGGATTTTTGCATGACCTTGGGTGTCCGGCGCCATGTGTCGGTGGTTTTCTCGGCCCCTGGTTGTCCGAGGTCGTTGCCGCTGCACAGATTCATGCGCCAGGGCCTCCTACAGATAATGCACTTTGGTTTATTGCGCTATCTTTAATAGCACCCGAGATATCACCAGATATAAATTGGATTTTTCACTGAACCTGACAGTCCGGCCCCATGATACGGAGGTTTTCTCGGCCCTGGTGGTCCGAGGTCGTTCCCGCTGTACAGATTCATGCGCCAGGGCCTCCTGAAGATAATTCACTTTGGTTTATTGCGCTATCTCTAATAGCACCCGAGATATCACCAGATACATCCTGGGTATTTACATGACCTTGGGTGTCCGGCGCCATGTGTCGGTGGTTTTCTCGGCCCCTGGTGGTCCGAGGTCGTTCCCGCTGCCCAGATTCATGCGCCAGGGCCTCCTACAGACAATGCACTTTGATTTATTGCGCTATCTGTAATAGCACCCGAGATATCACCAGATGTATTTTGGATTTTTCCCTGCCCCTTAGTATCCGGCCCCATGAGTCGGTGGTTTTATCGGCCCCTGGTGGTCCCAGGTCGTTTCCTCTGCACAGATTCATGCGCCAGGGCCTCCTGCAGACAATTCACTTTGGTTTATTGCGCTATCTCTAACAGCACCCGATATATCACCAGAAGTATATTGGATTTTTCCCCGACCCTGAGTGTCCGGCCCCATGAGACGGTGGTTTTCTTGGCCCCTGGTGGTCCGAGGTCGTTCCCGCTGGCCAGATTCATGCGCCAGGGCCTCCTACAGACAATGCACTTTGATTTATTGCGCTATCTGTAATAGCACCCGAGATATCACCAGATATATATTGGATTTTTCCCTGACCCTGACAGTCCGGCCCCATGTGACGGTGGTTGTCTCGGCCTCTGGTGGTCCGAGGTCGTTCCCGCTGCACAGATTCATGCGCCAGGGCCTCCTACAGAGAATGCACTTTGATTTATTTCGCTACCTCTAATAGCACCCGACATATCACCAGATATATATTGAATTTTTCCCCGACCCTGAGTGTCCGGCCCCATGTGTCGGTGGTTTTCTCGCCCCTAGTGGTCCGAGGTCGATCCCGCTGCACAGATTCATGCGCCAGGGCCTCCTACAGACAATGCACTTTGATTTATTGCGCTATCTGTAATAGCACCCGAGATATCACCAGATATATATTTGATTTTCCCCAGACCCTGTGTGTCCGGACCCATGAGACGGTGGTTTCCTCGGCCCCTGGTGGTCCGAGGTCGTTCCTGCTGCCCAGATTCATGCGCCAGGGCCTCCTACAGACAATGCACTTTGGTTTATTGCGCTATCTGTAATAGCACCCGAGATATCACCAGATATATGCTGGATTTTTACATGACCTTGAGCGGCGGATTCCGAATATCTGTAATTTTCTCGGCCCCTGGTGGTCCGAGGTCGTTCCGGCTGCACAGATTCATGCGACAGGGCCTCCTACAGAAAATGCACATTGATTTATTGGGCTATCTGTAATAGCACCCGCGATATCACCAGATATATATTAAATTTTTCCCTGACCCTGAGTGTCCGGCCCCATGAGACGGTGGTTGTCTCGGCCCCTGGTGGTCGGAGGTCGTTCCCGCTGCACAGATGCATGCGCCAGGGCCTCCTGCAGATAATTCACTTTGCTTTATTGCGCTATCTCTAATAGCACCCGAGATATCACCAGATATATATTGGATTTTCCCCTGACCCTGAGTGTCCGGCCCCATGTGACTGTGGTTTTCTCGGCCCCTGGTGGTCCGAGGTCGTTCCCGCTGGCCAGATTCATGCGCCAGGGCCTCCTACAGACAATGCACTTTGATTTATTGCGCTATCTGTAATAGCACCCGAGATATCACCAGATATATATTGGATTTTTCCCTGACCCTGACAGTCCGGCCCCATGTGACGGTGGTTGTCTCGGCCCCTGGTGGTCCGAGGTCGTTCCCGCTGCACAGATTCATGCGCCAGGGCCTCCTACAGAGAATGCACTTTGATTTATTTCGCTACCTCTAATAGCACCCGACATATCACCAGATATATATTGAATTTTTCCCCGACCCTGAGTGTCCGGCCCCATGTGTCGGTGGTTTTCTCGCCCCTAGTGGTCCGAGGTCGATCCCGCTGCACAGATTCATGCGCCAGGGCCTCCTACAGACAATGCACTTTGATTTATTGCGCTATCTGTAATAGCACCCGAGATATCACCAGATATATATTTGATTTTCCCCAGACCCTGTGTGTCCGGACCCATGAGACGGTGGTTTCCTCGGCCCCTGGTGGTCCGAGGTCGTTCCTGCTGCCCAGATTCATGCGCCAGGGCCTCCTACAGACAATGCACTTTGGTTTATTGCGCTATCTGTAATAGCACCCGAGATATCACCAGATATATGCTGGATTTTTACATGACCTTGGGCGGCGGATTCCGAATATCTGTAATTTTCTCGGCCCCTGGTGGTCCGAGGTCGTTCCGGCTGCACAGATTCATGCGACAGGGCCTCCTACAGAAAATGCACATTGATTTATTGGGCTATCTGTAATAGCACCCGCGATATCACCAGATATATATTAAATTTTTCCCTGACCCTGAGTGTCCGGCCCCATGAGACGGTGGTTGTCTCGGCCCCTGGTGGTCGGAGGTCGTTCCCGCTGCACAGATGCATGCGCCAGGGCCTCCTGCAGATAATTCACTTTGGTTTATTGCGCTATCTCTAATAGCACCCGAGATATCACCAGATATATATTGGATTTTCCCCTGACCCTGAGTGTCCGGCCCCATGTGACTGTGGTTTTCTCGGCCCCTGGTGGTCCGAGGTCGTTCCCGCTGGCCAGATTCATGCGCCAGGGCATCCTACAGACAATGCACTTTGATTTATTGCGCTACCTCTAATAGCACCCGAGATAGCGCCAGATATATATAGGATTTTCCCCTGACCCTGAGTGTCCGGCCCCGTGAGACTGCTGTTTTCTCGGCCCCTGGTGGTCCCAGGTCGTTCCCGCTGCACAGATTCATGCGCCAGGGCCTCCTACAGACAATGCACTTTGATTTATTGCGCTATCTGTAATAGCACCCGAGATATCACCAGATATATATTGGATTTTCCCCTGACCCTGAATGTCCGGCCCCATGTGACGGTGGTTTTCTCGGCCCCTGGTGGTCCGAGGTCGTTCCCGCTGGCCAGATTCATGCGCCAGGGCCTCCTACAGACAATGCACTTTGATTTATTGCGCTATCTGTAATAGCACCCGAGATATCACCAGATATATATTGGATTTTTCCATGACCCTGAGTGTCCGGCCCCGTGAGACGGTGGTTGTCTCGGCCCCTGGTGGTCCGAGGTCGTTCCCGCTGCCCAGATTCATGCGCCCGGGCCTCCTACAGACAACGCCCTTTGATTTATTGCGCTATCTGTAATAGCACCCGAGAAAGCTCCATATATATGCTGGATTTTTACATGACTTTGGGTGACGGATAACGAAAATCTGTAATTTTCTCGGCCCCTGGTGGTCCGATGTCGTTCCCGCTGGCCAGATTCATGCGCCAGGGTCTCCTTCAGACAATGCACTTTGATTTATGGCGCTATCTGTAATAGCACCCGAGATATCACCAGATATATATTGGATTTTCTCCTGACCCTGAGTGTCCAGACCCATGAGACGGTGGTTTTCTCGGCTCCTGGTGGACCGAGGTCGTTCCTGCGGCACAGATTCATTCGCCAGTGCCGCCTACAGACAATGCATTTTGGTTTATTGCGCTATCTGTAAGAGCACCCGAGATATCACCAGATATATGCTGGATTTTTACATGACCTTGGGTGACGGATTCCGAATATCTGTAATTTTCTCGGCCACTGGTGGTCCGAGGTCGTTCCCGCTGCACAGATTCATGCGCCAGGGCCTCCTACAGGCAATGCACTTTGATTTATTGCGCTATCTCTAATAGCACCCGAGATATCACCAGATGTATTTTGGATTTTTCCCTGACCCTGAGTGTCCGGCCCCATGAGACGGTGGTTTTCTCGGCCCCTAGTGGTCCGAGGTCGTTCCTGCTGCACAGATTCATGCTACAGGGCCTCCTACAGACAATGCACTTTGATTTATTGCGCTATCTCTAATAGCACCCGAGATATCACCAGATATATGCTGGATTTTTACATGACCTTGGGTGACGGATTCCGAATATCTGTAATTTACTCGGACCCTGGTGGTCCGAGGTCGTTCCTGCTGCCCAGATTCATTCGCCAGTGCCTCCTACAGATAATGCACTTTGATTTATTGCGCTATCTGTAATAGCACCCGAGATATCACCAGATATATGCTGGATTATAACATGACCTTGGGTGACGGATTCCGAATATCTGTAATTTTCTCGGCCCCTGGTGGTCCGTGGTCGATCCTGCTGCACAGATTCATTCGCCAGGTGCCTCCTACAGGCAATGCACTTTGATTTATTGCGCTATCTCTAATAGCACCCGAGATATAACCAGATATATATTGGATTTTTCCCTGCCCCTTGGTATCCGGCCCCATGAGTCGGTGGTTTTCTCGGCCCCTGGTGGTCCCAGGTCGTTTCCTCTGCACAGATTCATGCGCCAGGGCCTCCTGCAGACAATTCACTTTGGTTTATTGCGCTATCTCTAACAGCACCCGATATATCACCAGAAGTATATTGGATTTTTCCCCGACCCTGAGCAACCGGCCCCATGAGACGGTGGTTTTCTCGGGCCCTGGTTATTCGAGGTCGTTCCCGCTGCACAGATTCATTCGCCAGTGCCTCCTACAGACAATACACTTTGGTTTATTGCGCTATCTCTAATAGCACCCGAAATATCATCAGATACATCCTGGGTATTTACATGACCTTGGGTGTCCGGCGCCATGTGTCGGTGGTTTTCTCGGCCCCCGATGGTCCGAGGTCGTTCCCGCTGCACAGATTCATGCGCCAGGGCCTCCTGCAGATAATTCACTTTTGTTTACTGCGCTATCTCTAATAGCACCCGAGATATCACCAGATATATATTGGATTTTCCCCTGACCCTGAGTGTCCGGCCCCATGAGACTGTGGTTTTCTCGGCCCCTGGTGGTGCGAGGTCGTTCCCGCTGCGCAGATCCATGCGCCAGAGCCTCCTGCAGATAATTCACTTTGGTTTCTTGCGCTATCTCTAGTAGCACCCGAGATATCACCAGATATATATTGAATTTTCCCCAGACCCTGAGTGTCCGGCCCCATGAGACGGTGGTTTTCTCGGCCCCTGGTGGTCCGAGGTCGTTCCGGCTGGCCAGATTCATGCGCCAGGGCCTCCTACAGACAATGCACTTTGGTTTATTGCGCTATCTGTAATAGCACCCGAGATATCACCAGATACATATTGGATTTTTCCCTGACCCTGAGTGTCCGGCCCCATGAGACGGTGGTTGTCTCGGCCCCTGGTGGTCCGAGGTCGTTCCCGCTGCACAGATTCATGCGCCAGGGCCTCCTGCAGATAATTCACTTTGGTTTATTGCGCTATCTCTAATAGCACCCGAGATATCACCAGATATTTATTGGCTTTTCCCCTGACCCTGAGTGTCCGGCCCCATGAGACGGTGGTTTTCTCGGCCCCTGGTGGTCCGAGGTCGTTCCCGCTGGCCAGATTCATGCGCCAGGGCCTCCTACAGACAATGCACTTTGATTTATTACGCTATCTGTAATAGCACCCGAGATATCACCAGATATATATTGGATTTTTCCCTGACCCTGACAGTCCGGCCCCATGTGACGGTGGTTGTCTCGGCCCCTGGTGGTCCGAGGTCGTTCCCGCTGCACAGATTCATGCGCCAGGGCCTCCTACAGAGAATGCACTTTGATTTATTTCGCTACCTCTAATAGCACCCGACATATCACCAGATATATATTGAATTATTCCCCGACCCTGAGTGTCCGGCCCCATGTGTCGGTGGTTTTCTCGCCCCTAGTGGTTCGAGGTCGATCCCGCTGCACAGATTCATGCGCCAGGGCCTCCTACAGACAATGCACTTTGATTTATTGCGCTATCTGTAATAGCACCCGAGATATCACCAGATATATATTTGATTTTCCCCAGACCCTGTGTGTCCGGACCCATGAGACGGTGGTTTCCTCGGCCCCTGGTGGTCCGAGGTCGTTCCTGCTGCCCAGATTCATGCGCCAGGGCCTCCTACAGACAATGCACTTTGGTTTATTGCGCTATCTCTAATAGCACCCGAGATATCACCAGATATATATTGGATTTTCCCCTGACCCTGAGTGACCGGCCCCATGTGACTGTGGTTTTCTCGGCCCCTGGTGGTCCGAGGTCGTTCCCGCTGGCCAGATTCATGCGCCAGGGCATCCTACAGACAATGCACTTTGATTTATTGCGCTACCTCTAATAGCACCCGAGATAGCGCCAGATATATATAGGATTTTCCCCTGACCCTGAGTGTCCGGCCCCGTGAGACTGCTGTTTTCTCGGCCCCTGGTGGTCCCAGGTCGTTCCCGCTGCACAGATTCATGCGCCAGGGCCTCCTACAGACAATGCACTTTGATTTATTGCGCTATCTGTAATAGCACCCGAGATATCACCAGATATATATTGGATTTTCCCCTGACCCTGAATGTCCGGCCCCATGTGACGGTGGTTTTCTCGGCCCCTGGTGGTCCGAGGTCGTTCCCGCTGGCCAGATTCATGCGCCAGGGCCTCCTACAGACAATGCACTTTGATTTATTGCGCTATCTGTAATAGCACCCGAGATATCACCAGATATATATTGGATTTTTCCATGACCCTGAGTGTCCGGCCCCGTGAGACGGTGGTTGTCTCGGCCCCTGGTGGTCCGAGGTCGTTCCCGCTGCCCAGATTCATGCGCCCGGGCCTCCTACAGACAACGCACTTTGATTTATTGCGCTATCTGTAATAGCACCCGAGAAAGCTCCATATATATGCTGGATTTTTACATGACTTTGGGTGACGGATAACGAAAATCTGTAATTTTCTCGGCCCCTGGTGGTCCGATGTCGTTCCCGCTGGCCAGATTCATGCGCCAGGGTCTCCTTCAGACAATGCACTTTGATTTATGGCGCTATCTGTAATAGCACCCGAGATATCACCAGATATATATTGGATTTTCTCCTGACCCTGAGTGTCCAGACCCATGAGACGGTGGTTTTCTCGGCTCCTGGTGGACCGAGGTCGTTCCTGCGGCACAGATTCATTCGCCAGTGCCGCCTACAGACAATGCATTTTGGTTTATTGCGCTATCTGTAAGAGCACCCGAGATATCACCAGATATATGCTGGATTTTTACATGACCTTGGGTGACGGATTCCGAATATCTGTAATTTTCTCGGCCACTGGTGGTCCGAGGTCGTTCCTGCGGCACAGATTCATTCGCCAGTGCCTCCTACAGACAATGCACTTTGATTTATTGCGCTATCTCTAATAGCACCCGAGATATCACCAGATATATATTGAATTTTCCCCTGACCCTGAGTGTCCGGCCCCATGAGACTTTGGTTTTCTCGGCCCCTGGTGGCCCGATGTCGTTCCTGCGGCACAGATTCATTCGCCAGTGCCTCCTACAGACAATGCACTTTGATTTATTGCGCTATCTGTAATAGCACCCGAGATATCACCAGATATATATTGGATTTTTCCGTGACCCTTAGTGTCCGGCCCCATGAGACGGTGGTTTTCTCGGCCCGTGGTGGTCCGAGGTCGTTCCCGCTGCACAGATTCATGCGCCAGGGCCTCCTGCAGATAATTCACTTTGGTTTATTGCGCTATCTCTAATAGCACCCGAGATATCACCAGATATATATTGGATTTTCCCCTGACACTGAGTGTCCGGCCCCATGAGACGGTGGTTTTCTTGGCCCCTGGTGGCCCGAGGTCGTTCGAGCTGAACAGATTCATGCGCCAGGGCCTCCTACAGACAATACACTTTGATTTATTGCGCTGTCTGTAATAGCTCCCGAGATATCACCAGATATATGCTGGATTTTTACATGACCTTGGGTGACGGATTCCGAATATCTGTAAGTTTCTCGGCCACTGGTGGTCCGAGGTCGTTCCTGCGGCACAGATTCATTCGCCAGTGCCTCCTACAGACAATGCACTTTGATTTACTGCGCTATCTGTAATCGCACCCGAGATATCACCAGATATACATTGGATTATTCCCTGACCCTGAGTGTCTGGACCCATGAGACTGTGGTTTTCTCGGCCCCTGGTGGTCCGAGGTCGTTCCGGCTGCACAGACTCATGCGCCAGGGCCTCCTACAGAAAATGCACATTGATTTATTGGGCTATCTGTAATAGCACCCGCGATATCACCAGATATATATTGAATTTTTCCCTGACCCTGAGTGTCCGGCCCCATGAGACGGTGGTTGTCTCGGCCCCTGGTGGTCGGAGGTCGTTCCCGCTGCACAGATGCATGCGCCAGGGCCTCCTGAAGATAATTCACTTTGCTTTATTGCGCTATCTCTAATAGCACCCGAGATATCACCAGATATATATTGGATTATTCCCTGACCCTGAGTGTCCGGCCCCATGAGACGGTGGTTTTCTCGGCCCCTGGTGGTCCGAGGTCGTTCCCGCTGCCCAGATTCATGCGCCCGGGCCTCCTACAGACAACGCACTTTGAATTATTGCGCTATCTGTAATAGCACCCGAGAAAGCTCCATATATATGCTGGATTTTTACATGACTTTGGGTGATGGATAACGAAAATCTGTAATTTTCTCGGCCCCTGGTGGTCCGATGTCGTTCCCACTGGCCAGATTCATGCGCCAGGGCATCCTACAGACAATGCACTTTGATTTATTGCGCTACCTCTAATAGCACCCGAGATAGCGCCAGATATATATTGGATTTTCCCCTGACCCTGAGTGTCCGGCCACATGAGACGGTGGTTGTCTCGGCCCCTGGTGGTCCGAGGTCGTTCCCGCTGCACAGATGCATGCGCCAGGGCCTCCTGAAGATAATTCACTTTGCTTTATAGCGCTATCTCTAATAGCACCCGAGATATCACCAGATATATATTGGATTTTCCCCTGACCCTGAATGTCCGGCCCCATGTGACGGTGGTTTTCTCGGCCCCTGGTGGTCCGAGGTCGTTCCCGCTGGGCAGATTCATGCGCCAGGGCCTCCTACAGACAATGCACTTTGATTTGTTGCGCTATCTGTAATAGCACCCGAGATATCACCAGATATATATTGGATTTTTCCCTGACCCTGAGTGTCCGGCCCCATGAGACGGTGGTTTTCTCGGCCCCTGGCGGTCCGAGGTCGTTCCCGCTGCACAGATACATGCGCCAGAGCCTCCTGCAGATAATTCACTCTGGTTTATTGCGCTATCTCTAATAGCACCCGAGATATCACCAGATATGTATTGAATTTTCCCCAGACCCTGAGTGTCTGGACCCATGAGACTGTGGTTTTCTCGGCCCCTGGTGGTCCGAGGTCGTTCCGGCTGCACAGATTCATGCGCCAGGGCCTCCTACAGAAAATGCACATTGATTTATTGGGCTATCTGTAATAGCACCCGCGATATCACCAGATATATATTGAATTTTTCCCTGACCCTGAGTGTCCGGCCCCATGAGACGGTGGTTGTCTCGGCCCCTGGTGGTCGGAGGTCGTTCCCGCTGCACAGATGCATGCGCCAGGGCCTCCTGAAGATAATTCACTTTGCTTTATTGCGCTATCTCTAATAGCACCCGAGATATCACCAGATATATATTGGATTATTCCCTGACCCTGAGTGTCCGGCCCCATGAGACGGTGGTTTTCTCGGCCCCTGGTGGTCCGAGGTCGTTCCCGCTGCCCAGATTCATGCGCCCGGGCCTCCTACAGACAACGCACTTTGAATTATTGCGCTATCTGTAATAGCACCCGAGAAAGCTCCATATATATGCTGGATTTTTACATGACTTTGGGTGATGGATAACGAAAATCTGTAATTTTCTCGGCCCCTGGTGGTCCGATGTCGTTCCCACTGGCCAGATTCATGCGCCAGGGCATCCTACAGACAATGCACTTTGATTTATTGCGCTACCTCTAATAGCACCCGAGATAGCGCCAGATATATATTGGATTTTCCCCTGACCCTGAGTGTCCGGCCACATGAGACGGTGGTTGTCTCGGCCCCTGGTGGTCCGAGGTCGTTCCCGCTGCACAGATGCATGCGCCAGGGCCTCCTGAAGATAATTCACTTTGCTTTATAGCGCTATCTCTAATAGCACCCGAGATATCACCAGATATATATTGAATTTTCCCCTGACCCTGAGTGTCCGGCCCCATGAGACTGTGGTTTTCTCGGCCCCTGGTGGCCCGAGGTCGTTCCTGCGGCACAGATTCATTCGCCAGTGCCTCCTACAGACAATGCACTTTGATTTATTGCGCTATCTGTAATAGCACCCGAGATATCACCAGATATATATTGGATTTTTCCGTGACCCTTAGTGTCCGGCCCCATGAGACGGTTGTTTTCTCGGCCCCTGGTGGCCCGAGGTCGTTCGAGCTGCACAGATTCATGCGCCAGGGCCTCCTACAGACAATACACTTTGATTTATTGCGCTATCTGTAATAGCTCCCGAGATATCACCAGATATATGCTGGATTTTTACATGACCTTGGGTGACGGATTCCGAATATCTGTAATTTTCTCGGCCACTGGTGGTCCGAGGTCGTTCCTGCGGCACAGATTCATTCGCCAGTGCCTCCTACAGACAATGCACTTTGATTTATTGCGCTATCTGTAATCGCACCCGAGATATCACCAGATATACATTGGATTATTCCCTGACCCTGAGTGTCCGGCCCCATGAGACGGTGGTTTTCTCGGCCCGTGGTGGTCCGAGGTCGTTCCCGCTGCACAGATTCATGCGCCATGGCCTCCTGCAGATAATTCAATTTGGTTTATTGCGCTATCTCTAATAGCACCCGAGATATCACCAGATATATATTGGATTTTCCCCTGACCCTGAGTGTCCGGCCCCATGTGATGGTGGTTTTCTCGGCCCCTGGTGGTCCGAGGTCGTTCGAGCTGAACAGATTCATGCGCCAGGGCCTCCTACAGACAATGCACTTTGATTTATTGCGCTATCTGTAATAGAACCCGAGATATCACCAGATATATATTGGATTTTCCCCTGACACTGAGTGTCTGGCCCCATGAGACTGTGGCTTTCTCGGACCCCGGTGGTCCGAGGTCGTTCCCGCTGGCCAGATTCATGCGCCAGGGCCTCCTACAGACAATGCACTTTGATTTATTGCGGTATCTGTAATAGCACCCGAGATATCACCAGATATATATTGGATTTTTCCCTGACCCTGAGTGTCCGGCCCCATGAGACGGTGGTTTACTCGGCCCCTGGTGGTCGGAGGTCGTTCCCGCTGGCCAGATTCATTCGCCTGGTCCTCCTACAGACAATGCACTTTGATTCATTGCGCTATCTGTAATAGCACACGAGATATCACCAGATATATATTGGATTTTCCCCTGACCCTGAGTGTCCGGCCCCATGAGACGGTGGTTTTCTCGGCCCCTGGTGGCCCGAGGTCGTTCCCGCTGCACAGATTCATTCGCCTGGGCCTCCTACAGACAAGGCACTTTGATTTAATGCGCTATCTGTAATATCACCCGAGATATCACCAGATATACATTGGATTATTCCCTGACCCTGAGTGTCCGGCCCCATATGACGGTAGTTTTATCGGCCCGTGGTGGTCCGAGGTCGTTCCCGCTGCACAGATTCATGCGCCATGGCCTCCAGCAGATAATTCACTTTGGTTTATTGCGCTATCTCTAATAGCACCCGAGATATCACCAGATATATATTGGATTTTTCCTTGACCCTGAGTGTCCGGCTCCATGAGATGGTGATTTTCTCGGCCCCTGGTGGTCCGAGGTCGTTCCCGCTGCCCAGATTCATGCGCCAGGGCCTCCTACAGACAATGCACTTTGGTTTATTGCGCTATCAGTAATAGCACCCGAGATATCACCAGATATATATTGGATTTTCCCCTGACCCTGAGTGTCCGGCCCCATGACACGGTGGTTTTCTTGGCCCCTGGTGGTCCGAGGTCGTTCCCGCTGCACAGATGCATGCGCCAGGGCCTCCTGCAGATAATTCACTTTGGTTTATTGCGCTATCTCTAATAGCACCCGAGATATCACCAGATATATATTGGATTTTCCCCTGACCCTGAGTGTCTGGCCCCATGTGATGGTGGTTTTCTCGGCCCCTGGTGGTCCGAGGTCGTCCGAGATGCACAGATTCATGCCCCAGGGCCTCCTACAGACAATGCACTTTGATTTATTGCGCTATCTGTAATAGCACCCGAGATATCACCAGATATATAATTGATTTTCCCCTGACCCTGAGTGTCCGGCTCCATGAGACGGTGATTTTCTCGGCCCCTGGTGGTCCGAGGTCGTTCCCGCTGCCCGGATTCATGCGCCAGGGCCTCCTACAGACAATGCACTTTGGTTTATTGCGCTATCTGTAATAGCACCCGAGATATCACCAGATATATTTGGATTTTCCCCTGACGCTGAGTGTCCGGCCCCATGAGACGGTGGTTTTCTCGGCCCGTGGTGGTCCGAGGTCGTTCCCGCTGCACAGATTCATGCGCCAGGGCCTCCTGCAGATAATTCACTTTGGTTTATTGCGCTATCTCTAATAGCACCCGAGATATCACCAGATATATATTGGATTTTCCCCTGACACTGAGTGTCCGGCCCCATGAGACGGTGGTTTTCTCGGCCCCTGGTGGTCCGAGGTCGTTCCCGCTGCACAGATTCATTCGCCTGGGCCTCCTACAGACAAGGCACTTAGATTTATTGCGCTATCTGTAATAGCACCCGAGATATCACCAGATATATATTGGATATTTCCCTGACCCTGAGTGTCCGGCCCCATGAGACGGGAGTTTTCTCGGCCCCTGGTGGTCCGAGGTCGTTCCCGCTGCACAGATTCATTCGCCTGTGCCTCCTACAGACAATGCACTTTGATTTATTGCGCTATCTCTAATAGCACCCGAGATATCACCAGATATATATTGGATTTTCCCCTGACCCTGAGTGTCCAGACCCATGAGACGGTGGTTTTCTCGGCCCCTGGTGGACCGGGTTCGTTCCCGCTGCCCAGATTCATGCGCCAGGGCCTCCTACAGACAATACACTTTGATTTATTGCGCTGTCTGTAATAGCTCCCGAGATATCACCAGATATATGCTGGATTTTTACATGACCTTGGGTGACGGATTCCGAATATCTGTAATTTTCTCGGCCACTGGTGGTCCGAGGTCGTTCCTGCGGCACAGATTCATTCGCCAGTGCCTCCTACAGACAATGCACTTTGATTTATTGCGCTATCTGTAATCGCACCCGAGATATCACCAGATATACATTGGATTATTCCCTGACCCTGAGTGTCCGGCCCCATGAGACGGTGGTTTTCTCGGCCCGTGGTGGTCCGAGGTCGTTCCCGCTGCACAGATTCATGCGCCATGGCCTCCTGCAGATAATTCAATTTGGTTTATTGCGCTATCTCTAATAGCACCCGAGATATCACCAAATATATATTGGATTTTCCCCTGACCCTGAGTGTCCGGCCCCATGAGACGGTGGTTTTCTCGGCCCCTGGTGGTCCGAGGTCGTTCCCGCTGCCCAGATTCATGCGCCCGGGCCTCCTACAGACAACGCACTTTGATTTATTGCGCTATCTGTAATAGCACCCGAGATATCACCAGATATACATTGGATTATTCCCTGACCCTGAGTGTCCGGCCCCATGAGACGGTGGTTTTCTCGGCCCGTGGTGGTCCGAGGTCGTTCCCGCTGCACAGATTCATGCGCCATGGCCTCCTGCAGATAATTCAATTTGGTTTATTGCGCTATCTCTAATAGCACCCGAGATATCACCAAATATATATTGGATTTTCCCCTGACCCTGAGTGTCCGGCCCCATGTGATGGTGGTTTTCACGGCCCCTGGTGGTCCGAGGTCGTTCGAGCTGAACAGATTCATGCGCCAGGGCCTCCTACAGACAATGCACTTTGATTTATTGCGCTATCTGTAATAGCACCCGAGATATCACCAGATATATATTGGATTTTTCCCTGACCCTGAGTGTCCGGCCCCATGAGACGGTGGTTTACTCGGCCCCTGGTGGTCGGAGGTCGTTCCCGCTGGCCAGATTCATTCGCCTGGTCCTCCTACAGACAATGCAATTTGATTTATTGCGCTATCTGTAATAGCACCCGAGATATCACCAGATATATATTGGATTTTCCCCTGACCCTGAGTGTCCGGACCCATGAGACGGTGGTTTTCTCGGCCCCTGGTGGTCCGAGGTCGTTCCCGCTGCACAGATTCATTCGCCTGGGCCTCCTACAGACAAGGCACTTTGATTTATTGCGCTATCTGTAATATCACCCGAGATATCACCAGATATACATTGGATTATTCCCTGACCCTGAGTGTCCGGCCCCATAAGACGGTGGTTTTCTCGGCCCGTGGTGGTCCGAGGTCGTTCCCGCTGCACAGATTCATGCGCCATGGCCTCCTGCAGATAATTCACTTTGGTATATTGCGCTATCTCTAATAGCACCCGAGATATCACCAGATATATATTGGATTTTCCCCTGACCCTGAGTTTCCGGCCCCATGTGATGGTGGTTTTCTCGGCCCCTGGTGGTCCGAGGTCGTCCGAGCTGCACAGATTCATGCGCCAGGGCCTCCTACAGACAATGCACTTTGATTTATTGCGCTATCTTTAATAGCACCCGAGATATCACCAGATATATAATTGATTTTCCCCTGACCCTGAGTGTCCGGACCCATGAGACGGTGGTTTTCTCGGCCCCTGGTGGTCCGAGGTCGTTCCCGCTGCCCAGATTCATGCGCCAGGGCCTCCTACAGACAATGCACTTTGATTTATTGCGCTATCTGTAATAGCACCCGAGATATCACCAGATATATAATGGATTTTTCCTTGACCCTGAGTGTCCGGCTCCATGAGACGGTGATTTTCTCGGCCCCTGGTGGTCCGAGGTCGTTCCCGCTGCCCAGATTCATGCGCCAGGGCCTCCTACAGACAATGCACTTTGATTTATTGCGCTATCTGTAATAGCACCCGAGATATCACCAGATATATATTGGATTTTTCCTTGACCCTGAGTGTCCGGCTCCATCAGACGGTGATTTTCTCGGCCCCTGGTGGTCCGAGGTCGTTCCCGCTGCCCAGATTCATGCGCCAGGGCCTCCTACAGACAATGCACTTTGGTTTATTGCGCTATCAGTAATAGCACCCGAGATATCACCGGATATATATTGGATTTTCCCCTGACCCTGAGTGCCCGGCCCCATGAGACTGTGGTTTTCTCGGCCCCTGGTGGTCCGAGGTCGTTCCCGCTGTCCAGATTCATGCGCCAGGGCCTCCTACGGACAATGCACTTTGATTTATTGCGCTCTCTCTAATAGCACCCGAGATATCACCAGATATATATTGGATTTTTCCCTGACCCTGAGTGTCCGGCCCCATGACACGGTGGTTTTCTTGGCCCCTGGTGGTCCGAGGTCGTTCCCGCTGGCCAGATTCATGCGCCAGGGCCTCCTACAGACAATGCACTTTGATTTATTGCGCTATCTCTAATAGCAGCCGAGATATCACCAGATATATATTGGATTTTTCCCTGGCCCTGAGTGTCCGGCCCCATGAGACGGTGGTTTTCTTGGCCCCTGGTGGTCCGAGGTCGTTCCCGCTGCACACATGCATGCGCCAGGGCCTCCTGCAGATAATTCACTTTGGATTATTGCGCTATCTCTAATAGCACCCGAAATATCACCAGATATATATTGGATTTTCCCCTGACCCTGAGTGTCCGGCCCCATGAGACGGTGGTTTTCTCGGCCCCTGGTGGTCCGAGGTCGTTCGAGCTGCACAGATACATGCGCCTGGGCCTCCTACAGACAATGCACTTTCATTTATTGCGCTATCTGTAATAGCACCCGAGATATCACCAGATATATATTGGATTTTTCCCTGACCCTGAGTGTCCGGACCCATGAGACGGTGGTTTTCTCGGCCCCTGGTGGTCCGAGGTCGTTCCCGCTGCCCAGATTCATGCGCCAGGGCCTCCTACAGACAATGCACTTTGGTTGATTCCGCTATCTGTAATAGCACCCGAGATATAACCAGATATATATTGGATTTTCCCCTGACCCTGAGTGTCCGGCCCCATCAGACGGTGGTTTACTCGGCCCCTGGTGGTCGGAGGTCGTTCCCGCTGGCCAGATTCATTCGCCAGGGCCTCCTACAGACAATGCACTTTGATTTATTGCGCTATCTGTAATAGCACCCGAGATATCACCAGATATATGCTGGATTTTTACATGACCTTGGGTGACGGATTCCAAATATCTGTAATTTTCTCGGCCACTGGTGGTCCGAGGTCGTTCCTGCGACACAGATTCATTCGCCAGTGCCTCCTACAGACAATGCACTTTGATTTATTGCGCTATCTGTAATAGCACCCGAGATATCACCAGAAATATATTGGTTTTTTCCCTGACCCTGAGTGTCCGGCACCATGAGACTGTGGTTTTCTCGGCCCCTGGTGGTCCGAGGACGTTCCCGCTGGCCAGATTCATGCGCCAGGGCCTCCTACAGACTATGCACTTTCATTTGTTGCGCTATCTGTAATAGCAGCCGAGATATCACCAGATATATATTGGATTTTCCCCTGACCCTGAGTGTCCGGCCCCATGAGACTGTGGTTTTCTCGGCCCCTGGTGGTCCGAGGTCGTTCCCGCTGGCCAGATTCATGCGCCAGGGCCTCCTACAGACAATGCACTTTGATTTATTGCGCTATCTCTAATAGCACCCGAGATATCACCAGATATATATTGGATTTTTCCCTGGCCCTGAGTGTCCGGCCCCCTTAAGAGACGGTGGTTTTCTTGGCCCCTGGTGGTCCGAGGTCGTTCCCGCTGCACACATGCATGCGCCAGGGCCTCCTGCAGATAATTCACTTTGGATTATTGCGCTATCTCTAATAGCACCCGAAATATCACCAGATATATATTGGATTTTCCCCTGACACTGAGTGCCCGGCCCCATGAGACGGTGGTTTTCTCGGCCCCTGGTGGCCCGAGGTCGTTCGAGCTGCACAGATTCATGCGCCAGGGCCTCCTACAGACAATACACTTTGATTTATTGCGCTATCTGTAATAGCTCCCGAGATATCACCAGATATATGCTGGATTTTTACATGACCTTGGGTGACGGATTCCGAATATCTGTAATTTTCTCGGCCACTGGTGGTCCGATGTCGTTCCTGCGGCACAGATTCATTCGCCAGTGCCTCCTACAGACAATGCACTTTGATTTATTGCGCTATCTGTAATCGCACCCGAGATATCACCAGATATACATTGGATTATTCCCTGACCCTGAGTGTCCGGCCCCATGAGACGGTGGTTTTCTCGGCCCGTGGTGGTCCGAGGTCGTTCCCGCTGCCCAGATTCATGCGCCAGGGCCTCCAACGGACAATGCACTTTGATTTATTGCGCTATCTGTAATAGCACCCGAGATATCACCAGATATATATTGGATTTTTCCCTTACCCTGAGTGTCCGGCCCCATGAGACGGTGGTTTTCTCGGCCCCTGGTGGTCCGAGGTCGTTCCCGCTGCACAGATTCATGCGCCAGGGCCTCCAACGGACAATGCACTTTGATTTATTGCGCTATCTGTAATAGCACCCGAGATATCACCAGATATATATTGGATTTTTCCCTTACCCTGAGTGTCCGGCCCCATGAGACGGTGGTTTTCTCGGCCCCTGGTGGTCCGAGGTCGTTCCCGCTGCCCAGATTCATGCGCCGGGGCCTCCTACAGACAGAGCACTTTGGTTTATTGCGCTATCTGTAATAGCACCCGAGATATCACCAGATATATATTGGATTTTTCCCTGACCCTGAGTGTCCGGCCCCATGAGACGTTGGTTTACCCGGCCCCTGGTGGTCGGAGGTCGTTCCCGCTACACAGATGCATGCGCCAGGGCCTCCTGCAGATAATTCACTTTGGTTTAATGCGCTATGTCTAATAGCACCCGAAATATCACCAGATATATATTGGATTTTCCCCTGACCCTGACTGTCCGGCCCCATGGGACGGTGGTTTTCTCGGCCCCTGGTGGTCCGAGGTCGTTCGAGCTGAACAGATTCATGCGCCAGGGCCTCCTACAGACAATGCACTTTGATTTATTGCGCTATCTGTAATAGCACCCGAGATATCACCAGATATATATTGGATTTTCCCCTGACGCTGAGTGTCCGGAACCATGAGACGGTGGCTTTCTCGGCCCCTGGTGGTCCGAGGTCGTTCCCGCTGCACAGATTCATTCCCCCGGGCCTCCTACAGACAATGCACTTTGATTTATTGCGCTATCTGTAATAGCACCCGAGATATCACCAGAAATATGTTGGATTTTTCCCTGACCCTGAGTGTCCGGCACCATGAGACTGTGGTTTTCTCGGCCCCTGGTGGTCCGAGGTCGTTCCCGCTGGCCAGATTCATGCGCCAGGGCCTCCTACAGACTATGCACTTTCATTTATTGCGCTATCTGTAATAGCAGCCGAGATATCACCAGATATATATTGGATTTTCCCCTGACCCTGAGTGTCCGGACCCATGAGACTGCGGTTTTCTCGGCCCCTGGTGGTCCGAGGTCGTTCCCGCTGGCCATATTCATGCGCCAGGGCCTCCTACAGACAATGCACTTTGATTTATTGCGCTATCTCTAATAGCACCCGAGATATCACCAGATATATATTGGATTTTTCCCTGGCCCTGAGTGTCCGGCCCCATGAGACGGTGGTTTTCTTGGCCCCTGGTGGTCCGAGGTCGTTCCCGCTGCACACATGCATGCGCCAGGGCCTCCTGCAGATAATTCACTTTGGATTATTGCGCTATCTCTAATAGCACCCGAAATATCACCAGATATATATTGGATTTTCCCCTGACCCTGAGTGTCCGGCCCCATCAGACGGTGGTTTACTCGGCCCCTGGTGGTCGGAGGTCGTTCCCGCTGGCCAGATTCATTCGCCAGGGCCTCCTACAGACAATGCACTTTGATTTATTGCGCTATCTGTAATAGCACCCGAGATATCACCAGATATATGCTGGATTTTTACATGACCTTGGGTGACGGATTCCAAATATCTGTAATTTTCTCGGCCACTGGTGGTCCGAGGTCGTTCCTGCGACACAGATTCATTCGCCAGTGCCTCCTACAGACAATGCACTTTGATTTATTGCGCTATCTGTAATAGCACCCGAGATATCACCAGAAATATATTGGTTTTTTCCCTGACCCTGAGTGTCCGGCACCATGAGACTGTGGTTTTCTCGGCCCCTGGTGGTCCGAGGACGTTCCCGCTGGCCAGATTCATGCGCCAGGGCCTCCTACAGACTATGCACTTTCATTTGTTGCGCTATCTGTAATAGCAGCCGAGATATCACCAGATATATATTGGATTTTCCCCTGACCCTGAGTGTCCGGCCCCATGAGACTGTGGTTTTCTCGGCCCCTGGTGGTCCGAGGTCGTTCCCGCTGGCCAGATTCATGCGCCAGGGCCTCCTACAGACAATGCACTTTGATTTATTGCGCTATCTGTAATAGCTCCCGAGATATCACCAGATATATATTGGATTTTCCCCTGACACTGAGTGCCCGGCCCCATGAGACGGTGGTTTTCTCGGCCCCTGGAGGCCCGAGGTCGTTCGAGCTGCACAGATTCATGCGCCAGGGCCTCCTACAGACAATACACTTTGATTTATTGCGCTATCTGTAATAGCTCCCGAGATATCGCCAGATATATGCTGGATTTTTACATGACCTTGGGTGACGGATTCCGAATATCTGTAATTTTCTCGGCCACTGGTGGTCCGAGGTCGTTCCTGCGGCACAGATTCATTCGCCAGTGCCTCCTACAGACAATGCACTTTGATTTATTGCGCTATCTGTAATCGCACCCGAGATATCACCAGATATACATTGGATTATTCCCTGACCCTGAGTGTCCGGCCCCATGAGACGGTGGTTTTCTCGGCCCCTGGTGCTCCGAGGTCGTTCCCGCTGCACAGATTCATGCGCCAGGGCCTCCAACGGACAATGCACTTTGATTTATTGCGCTATCTGTAATAGCACCCGAGATATCACCAGATATATATTGGATTTTTCCCTTACCCTGAGTGTCCGGCCCCATGAGACGGTGGTTTTCTCGGCCCCTGGTGGTCCGAGGTCGTTCCCGCTGCCCAGATTCATGCGCCGGGGCCTCCTACAGACATTGCACTTTGATTTATTGCGCTATCTGTAATAGCACCCGAGATATCACCAGATATATATTGGATTTTTCCCTGACCCTGAGTGTCCGGCCCCATGAGACGTTGGTTTACTCGGCCCCTGGTGGTCGGAAGTCGTTCCCGCTGCACAGATGCATGCGCCAGGGCCTCCTGCAGATAATTCACTTTGGTTTATTGCGCTATGTCTAATAGCACCCGAAATATCACCAGATATATATTGGATTTTCCCCTGACCCTGAGTGTACGGCCTCGTGAGTCGGTGGTTTTCTCGGCCCCTGGTGATCCGAGGTCGTTCCCGCTCCCATGATTCATGCGCCAGGGCCTCCTACAGACAATGCACTTTCATTTATTGCGCTATCTGTAATAGCACCCGAGATATCACCAGATATATATTGCATTTTCCCCTGACCCTGAGTGTCCGGCCCCATGAGACTGTGGTTTTCTCGGCCCCTGGTGGTCCGAGGTCGTTCCCGCTGCCCAGATTCATGCGCCAGGGCCTCCTACAGACCATGCACTTTGGTTTATTACCCTATCTCTAATAGCACCCGAGACATCACCAGATATTTGCTGGATTTTTACATGACCTTGGGTGACGGATTCCGAATATCTGTAATTTTCTCGGCCCCTGGTGGTCCGAGATGGTTCCCGCTGGCCAGATTCATGCGCCAGGGCCTCCTACAGACAATGAACTTTGATTTATTGCGCTATCTGTAATAGCACCCGAGATATCACCAGATATATATTGGATTTTTCCCTGACCCTGAGTGTCCGGCCCCATGAGACGTTGGTTTACTCGGCCCCTGGTGGTCGGAGGTCGTTCCCGCTGCACAGATGCATGCGCCAGGGCCTCCTGCAGATAATTCACTTTGGTTTATTGCGCTATCTCTAATAGCACCCGAGATTTCACCAGATATATATTGGATTTTCCCCTGACCCGGAGTGTCCGGCCCCATGAGACGGTGGTTTTCTCGGCCCCTGGGGGTCCGAGGTCGTTCGAGCTGCACAGATTCATGCGCCAGGGCCTCCTACAGACAATGCACTTTGATTTATTGCGCTATCTGTAATAGCACCCGAGATATCACCAGATATATATTGGATTTTCCCCTGACCCTGAGTGTCCGGACCCATGAGACGGTGGTTTTCTCGGCCCCTGGTGGTCCGAGGTCGTTCCCGCTGGCCAGATTCATGCGCCAGGTCCTCTTACAGACAATGCACTTTGATTTATTGCGCTATCTGTAATAGCTCCCGAGATATCACCAGATATATATTGGATTTTTCCCTGACCCTGAGTGTCCGGCCCCATGAGACGTTGGTTTACTCGGCCCCTGGTGGTCGGAAGTCGTTCCCGCTGCACAGATGCATGCGCCAGGGCCTCCTGCAGATAATTCACTTTGGTTTATTGCGCTATGTCTAATAGCACCCGAAATATCACCAGATATATATTGGATTTTCCCCTGACCCTGAGTGTACGGCCTCGTGAGTCGGTGGTTTTCTCGGCCCCTGGTGATCCGAGGTCGTTCCCGCTCCCATGATTCATGCGCCAGGGCCTCCTACAGACAATGCACTTTCATTTATTGCGCTATCTGTAATAGCACCCGAGATATCACCAGATATATATTGCATTTTCCCCTGACCCTGAGTGTCCGGCCCCATGAGACTGTGGTTTTCTCGGCCCCTGGTGGTCCGAGGTCGTTCCCGCTGCCCAGATTCATGCGCCAGGGCCTCCTACAGACCATGCACTTTGGTTTATTACCCTATCTCTAATAGCACCCGAGACATCACCAGATATTTGCTGGATTTTTACATGACCTTGGGTGACGGATTCCGCATATCTGTAATTTTCTCGGCCCCTGGTGGTCCGAGATGGTTCCCGCTGGCCAGATTCATGCGCCAGGGCCTCCTACAGACAATGAACTTTGATTTATTGCGCTATCTGTAATAGCACCCGAGATATCACCAGATATATATTGGATTTTTCCCTGACCCTGAGTGTCCGGCCCCATGAGACGTTGGTTTACTCGGACCCTGGTGGTCGGAGGTCGTTCCCGCTGCACAGATGCATGCGCCAGGGCCTCCTGCAGATAATTCACTTTGGTTTATTGCGCTATCTCTAATAGCACCCGAGATTTCACCAGATATATATTGGATTTTTCCCTGACCCTGAGTGTCCGGCTCCATGAGACGGTGATTTACACGGCCCCTGGTGGTCCGAGGTCGTTCCCGCTGCCCAGATTCATGCGCCAGGGCCTTCTACAGACAATGCACTTTGGTTGATTCCGCTATCTGTAATAGCACCCGAGATATAACCAGATATATATTGGATTTTCCCCTGACCCTGAGTGTCCGAACCCATGAGACGGTGGTTTTCTCGGCCCCTGGTGGTCCGAGGTCGTTCCCGCTGCACAGATTCATTCGCGTGGGCCTCCTACAGACAATGCACTTTGAATTATTGCGGTATCTGTAATAGCACCCGAGATATCACCAGATATATATTGGATTTTTCCCTGACCCTGAGTGTCCGGCTCCATGAGACGGTGATTTACACGGCCCCTGGTGGTCCGAGGTCGTTCCCGCTGCCCAGATTCATGCGCCAGGGCCTCCTACAGACAATGCACTTTGGTTTATTGCGCTATCTGTAATAGCACCCGAGATATCACCAGATATATGCTGGATTTTTACATGACCTTGGGTGACGGATTCCGAATATCTGTAAGTTTCTCGGCCACTGGTGGTCCCAGGTCGTTCCTGCGGCACAGATTCATTCGCCAGTGCCTCCTACAGACAATACACATTGATTTATTGCGCTATCTCTAATAGCACCCGAGATATCACCAGATATATATTGGATTTTTCCCCGACCCTGAGTGTCCGGCCCCATGAGACGGTGGTTTTCTCGGCCCCTGGTGTTCCGAGGTCGTTCGAGCTGCACAGATTCATGCGCCAGGGCTTCCTGCAGACAATGCACATTGATTTATTGCGCTATCTCTAATAGCACCCGAAATATCATCAGATACATCCTGGGTTTTTACATGACCTTGGGTGTCCGGCCCCATGTGTCGGTGGTTTTCTCGGCCGCTGGTGGTCCGAGGTCGTTCCCGCTGCACAGATTCATGCGCCAGGGCCCGCTGCAGATAATTCACTTTGGTTTGGTGCGCTATCTGTAAGAGCACCCGCGATATCACCAGATATATATTGAATTTTTCCCCGACCCTGAGAGTCCGGCGCCATAAGACGGTGGTTTTCTCGGCCCCTAGTGGTCCGAGGTCGTTCCTGCTGCACAGATTCATTCGCCAGTGCCTCCTACAGACAATGCACTTTGATTTATTGCGCTATCTCTAATAGCGACCGAGATATCACCAGATATATATTGGATTTTTCCCCGACCCTGAGTGTCCGGCCCCATGAGACGGTGGTTTTCTCGGCCCCTGGTGTTCCGAGGTCGTTCGAGCTGCACAGATTCATTCGCCTGGGCCTCCTACAGACAATGCACTTTGATTTATTGCGCTTTCTGTAATAGCACCCGAGATATAACCAGATATATATTGGATTTTCCCCTGACCCTGAGTGTCCGAACCCATGAGACGGTGGTTTTCTCGGCCCCTGGTGGTCCGAGGTCGTTCCCGCTGCACACATTCATTCGCCTGGGCCTCCTACAGACAATGGACATTGATTTATTGCGCTATCTGTAATAGCACCCGAGATATCACCAGATATATACTGGATTTTCCCCTGACCCTGTGTGTCCGGACCCATGAGACGGTGGTTGTCTCGGCCCCTGGTGGTCCGAGGTCGTTCCCGCTGCACAGATTCATTCGCCTGGGCCTCCTACAGACAATGCACTTTGATTTATTGCGCTTTCTGTAATAGCACCCGAGATATCACCAGATATATATTGGATTTTTCCCTGACCCCGAGTGTCCGGCCCCATGAGACGGTGGTTTTCTCGGCCCCTGGTGGTCCGATGTCGTTCCCGCTGGCCAGATGCGTGCGACAGGGCCTCCTGCAGATAATTCACTTTGGTTTATTGCGCTATCTCTAATAGCACCCGAGATATCACCAGATATATATTGGATTTTCCCCTGACCCTGAGTGTCCGGCCCCGTGAGTCGGTGGTTTTCTCGGCCCCTGGTGGTCCGAGGTCGTTCCCGCTGCCCAGATTCATGCGCCAGGGCCTCCTACAGACAATGCACTTTGGTTTATTACGCTATCTCTAATAGCACCCGAGATATCGACAGATATATATTTGATTTTTCCCTGACCCTGAGTGTCCGGCCCCATGAGACGTTGGTTTACTCGGCCCCTGGTGGTCGGAGGTCGTTCCCGCTGCACAGATGCATGCGCCAGGGCCTCCTGCAGATAATTCACTTTGGTTTATTGCGCTATCTCTAATAGCACCCGAGATTTCACCAGATATATATTGGATTTTTCCCTGACCCTGAGTGTCCGGCTCCATGAGACGGTGATTTACACGGCCCCTGGTGGTCCGAGGTCGTTCCCGCTGCCCAGATTCATGCGCCAGGGCCTTCTACAGACAATGCACTTTGGTTGATTCCGCTATCTGTAATAGCACCCGAGATATAACCAGATATATATTGGATTTTCCCCTGACCCTGAGTGTCCGAACCCATGAGACGGTGGTTTTCTCGGCCCCTGGTGGTCCGAGGTCGTTCCCGCTGCACAGATTCATTCGCGTGGGCCTCCTACAGACAATGCACTTTGAATTATTGCGGTATCTGTAATAGCACCCGAGATATCACCAGATATATATTGGATTTTTCCCTGACCCTGAGTGTCCGGCTCCATGAGACGGTGATTTACACGGCCCCTGGTGGTCCGAGGTCGTTCCCGCTGCCCAGATTCATGCGCCAGGGCCTCCTACAGACAATGCACTTTGGTTTATTGCGCTATCTGTAATAGCACCCGAGATATCACCAGATATATGCTGGATTTTTACATGACCTTGGGTGACGGATTCCGAATATCTGTAAGTTTCTCGGCCACTGGTGGTCCCAGGTCGTTCCTGCGGCACAGATTCATTCGCCAGTGCCTCCTACAGACAATACACATTGATTTATTGCGCTATCTCTAATAGCACCCGAGATATCACCAGATATATATTGGATTTTTCCCCGACCCTGAGTGTCCGGCCCCATGAGACGGTGGTTTTCTCGGCCCCTGGTGTTCCGAGGTCGTTCGAGCTGCACAGATTCATGCGCCAGGGCTTCCTGCAGACAATGCACATTGATTTATTGCGCTATCTCTAATAGCACCCGAAATATCATCAGATACATCCTGGGTTTTTACATGACCTTGGGTGTCCGGCCCCATGTGTCGGTGGTTTTCTCGGCCGCTGGTGGTCCGAGGTCGTTCCCGCTGCACAGATTCATGCGCCAGGGCCCGCTGCAGATAATTCACTTTGGTTTGGTGCGCTATCTGTAAGAGCACCCGCGATATCACCAGATATATATTGAATTTTTCCCCGACCCTGAGAGTCCGGCGCCATAAGACGGTGGTTTTCTCGGCCCCTAGTGGTCCGAGGTCGTTCCTGCTGCACAGATTCATTCGCCAGTGCCTCCTACAGACAATGCACTTTGATTTATTGCGCTATCTCTAATAGCGACCGAGATATCACCAGATATATATTGGATTTTTCCCCGACCCTGAGTGTCCGGCCCCATGAGACGGTGGTTTTCTCGGCCCCTGGTGTTCCGAGGTCGTTCGAGCTGCACAGATTCATTCGCCTGGGCCTCCTACAGACAATGCACTTTGATTTATTGCGCTTTCTGTAATAGCACCCGAGATATAACCAGATATATATTGGATTTTCCCCTGACCCTGAGTGTCCGAACCCATGAGACGGTGGTTTTCTCGGCCCCTGGTGGTCCGAGGTCGTTCCCGCTGCACACATTCATTCGCCTGGGCCTCCTACAGACAATGGACATTGATTTATTGCGCTATCTGTAATAGCACCCGAGATATCACCAGATATATACTGGATTTTCCCCTGACCCTGTGTGTCCGGACCCATGAGACGGTGGTTGTCTCGGCCCCTGGTGGTCCGAGGTCGTTCCCGCTGCACAGATTCATTCGCCTGGGCCTCCTACAGACAATGCACTTTGATTTATTGCGCTTTCTGTAATAGCACCCGAGATATCACCAGATATATATTGGATTTTTCCCTGACCCCGAGTGTCCGGCCCCATGAGACGGTGGTTTTCTCGGCCCCTGGTGGTCCGATGTCGTTCCCGCTGGCCAGATTCATGCGCCAGGGCCTCCTACAGACAATGCACTTTGATTTATTGCGCTATCTGTAATAGCACCCGAGATATCACCAGATATATATTGGATTTTCCCCTGACCCTGAGTGTCCGGCCCCATGACACGGTGGTTTTCTTGGCCCCTGGTGGTCCGAGGTCGTTCCCGCTGCACAGATGCGTGCGACAGGGCCTCCTGCAGATAATTCACTTTGGTTTATTGCGCTATCTCTAATAGCACCCGAGATATCACCAGATATATATTGGATTTTCCCCTGACCCTGAGTGTCCGGCCCCGTGAGTCGGTGGTTTTCTCGGCCCCTGGTGGTCCGAGGTCGTTCCCGCTGCCCAGATTCATGCGCCAGGGCCTCCTACAGACAATGCACTTTGGTTTATTACGCTATCTCTAATAGCACCCGAGATATCGACAGATATATATTTGATTTTTCCCTGACCCTGAGTGTCCGGCCCCATGAGACGTTGGTTTACTCGGCCCCTGGTGGTCGGAGGTCGTTCCCGCTGCACAGATGCATGCGCCAGGGCCTCCTGCAGATAATTCACTTTGGTTTATTGCGCTATCTCTAATAGCACCCGAGATTTCACCAGATATATATTGGATTTTTCCCTGACCCTGAGTGTCCGGCTCCATGAGACGGTGATTTACACGGCCCCTGGTGGTCCGAGGTCGTTCCCGCTGCCCAGATTCATGCGCCAGGGCCTTCTACAGACAATGCACTTTGGTTGATTCCGCTATCTGTAATAGCACCCGAGATATAACCAGATATATATTGGATTTTCCCCTGACCCTGAGTGTCCGAACCCATGAGACGGTGGTTTTCTCGGCCCCTGGTGGTCCGAGGTCGTTCCCGCTGCACAGATTCATTCGCGTGGGCCTCCTACAGACAATGCACTTTGAATTATTGCGGTATCTGTAATAGCACCCGAGATATCACCAGATATATATTGGATTTTTCCCTGACCCTGAGTGTCCGGCTCCATGAGACGGTGATTTACACGGCCCCTGGTGGTCCGAGGTCGTTCCCGCTGCCCAGATTCATGCGCCAGGGCCTCCTACAGACAATGCACTTTGGTTTATTGCGCTATCTGTAATAGCACCCGAGATATCACCAGATATATGCTGGATTTTTACATGACCTTGGGTGACGGATTCCGAATATCTGTAAGTTTCTCGGCCACTGGTGGTCCCAGGTCGTTCCTGCGGCACAGATTCATTCGCCAGTGCCTCCTACAGACAATACACATTGATTTATTGCGCTATCTCTAATAGCACCCGAGATATCACCAGATATATATTGGATTTTTCCCCGACCCTGAGTGTCCGGCCCCATGAGACGGTGGTTTTCTCGGCCCCTGGTTTTCCGAGGTCGTTCGAGCTGCACAGATTCATGCGCCAGGGCTTCCTGCAGACAATGCACATTGATTTATTGCGCTATCTCTAATAGCACCCGAAATATCATCAGATACATCCTGGGTTTTTACATGACCTTGGGTGTCCGGCCCCATGTGTCGGTGGTTTTCTCGGCCGCTGGTGGTCCGAGGTCGTTCCCGCTGCACAGATTCATGCGCCAGGGCCCGCTGCAGATAATTCACTTTGGTTTGGTGCGCTATCTGTAAGAGCACCCGCGATATCACCAGATATATATTGAATTTTTCCCCGACCCTGAGAGTCCGGCGCCATAAGACGGTGGTTTTCTCGGCCCCTAGTGGTCCGAGGTCGTTCCTGCTGCACAGATTCATTCGCCAGTGCCTCCTACAGACAATGCACTTTGATTTATTGCGCTATCTCTAATAGCGACCGAGATATCACCAGATATATATTGGATTTTTCCCCGACCCTGAGTGTCCGGCCCCATGAGACGGTGGTTTTCTCGGCCCCTGGTGTTCCGAGGTCGTTCGAGCTGCACAGATTCATTCGCCTGGGCCTCCTACAGACAATGCACTTTGATTTATTGCGCTTTCTGTAATAGCACCCGAGATATAACCAGATATATATTGGATTTTCCCCTGACCCTGAGTGTCCGAACCCATGAGACGGTGGTTTTCTCGGCCCCTGGTGGTCCGAGGTCGTTCCCGCTGCACACATTCATTCGCCTGGGCCTCCTACAGACAATGGACATTGATTTATTGCGCTATCTGTAATAGCACCCGAGATATCACCAGATATATACTGGATTTTCCCCTGACCCTGTGTGTCCGGACCCATGAGACGGTGGTTGTCTCGGCCCCTGGTGGTCCGAGGTCGTTCCCGCTGCACAGATTCATTCGCCTGGGCCTCCTACAGACAATGCACTTTGATTTATTGCGCTTTCTGTAATAGCACCCGAGATATCACCAGATATATATTGGATTTTTCCCTGACCCCGAGTGTCCGGCCCCATGAGACGGTGGTTTTCTCGGCCCCTGGTGGTCCGATGTCGTTCCCGCTGGCCAGATTCATGCGCCAGGGCCTCCTACAGACAATGCACTTTGATTTATTGCGCTATCTGTAATAGCACCCGAGATATCACCAGATATATATTGGATTTTCCCCTGACCCTGAGTGTCCGGCCCCATGACACGGTGGTTTTCTTGGCCCCTGGTGGTCCGAGGTCGTTCCCGCTGCACAGATGCGTGCGACAGGGCCTCCTGCAGATAATTCACTTTGGTTTATTGCGCTATCTCTAATAGCACCCGAGATATCACCAGATATATATTGGATTTTCCCCTGACCCTGAGTGTCCGGCCCCGTGAGTCGGTGGTTTTCTCGGCCCCTGGTGGTCCGAGGTCGTTCCCGCTGCCCAGATTCATGCGCCAGGGCCTCCTACAGACAATGCACTTTGGTTTATTACGCTATCTCTAATAGCACCCGAGATATCGACAGATATATATTTGATTTTTCCCTGACCCTGAGTGTCCGGCCCCATGAGACGGTGGTTTTCTCGGGCCCTGGTGGTCCGAGATCGTTCCCGCTGGCCAGATTCATGCGCCAGGGCCTCCTACAGACAATGCACTTTGATTTATTGCGCTATCTGTAATAGCACCCGAGATATCACCAGATATATATTGGATTTTTCCCTGACCCTGAGTGTCCGGACCCATGAGACGGTGGTTTTCTCGGCCCCTGGTGGACCGAGGTCGTTCCCGCTGCCCAGATTCATGCGCCAGGGCCTTCTACAGACAATGCACTTTGATTTATTGCGCTATCTGTAATAGCACCCGAGATATCACCAGATATATATTGGATTTTTCCCTGACCCTGAGTGTCCGGACCCATGAGACGGTGGTTTTCTCGGCCCCTGGTGGACCGAGGTCGTTCCCGCTGCCCAGATTCATGCGCCAGGGCCTTCTACAGACAATGCACTTTGGTTGAATCCGCTATCTGTAATAGCACCCGAGATATAACCAGATATATATTGGATTTTCCCCTGACCCTGAGTGTCCGGCCCCATGAGACGGTGGTTTTCTCGGCCCCTGGTGGTCCGAGGACGTTCGAGCTGCACAGATTCATGCGCCAGGGCCTCCTACAGACAATGCACTTTGATTTATTGCGCTATCTGTAATAGCACCCGAGATATCACCAGATATATATTGGATTTTTCCCTGACCCTGAGTGTGCGGCCCCATGAGACTGTTGTTTTCTCGGCCCCGGGTGGTCCGAGGTCGTTCCCGCTGGCCAGATTCATGCGCCAGGGCCTCCTACAGACAATGCACTTTGAATTATTGCGCTATCTGTAATAGCACCCGAGATATCACCAGATATATATTGGATTTTCCCCTGACCCTGAGTGTCCGGACCCATGAGACGGTGGTTTTCTCGGCCCCTGGTGGTCCGAGGTCGTTCCCGCTGGCCAGATTCATGCGCCAGGGCCTCCTACAGACAATGCACTTTGACTTATTGCGCTATCTGTAATAGCACCCGAGATATCACCAGATATATATTGGATTTTTCCCTGACCCTGAGTGTCCGGCCCCATGAGACGGTGGTTTTCTCGGCCCCTGGTGGTCCGAGATCGTTCCCGCTGGCCAGATTCATGCGCCAGGGCCTCCTACAGACAATGCACTTTGATTTATTGCGCTATCTGTAATAGCACCCGAGATATCACCAGATATATGCTGGATTTTTACATGACCTTGGGTGACGGATTCCGAATATCTGTAATTTTCTCGGCCACTGGTGGTCCGAGGTCGTTCCTGCGGCACAGATTCATTCGCCAGTGCCTCCTACAGACAATACACTTTGATTTATTGCGCTATCTCTAATAGCACCCGAGATATCACCAGATATATATTGGATTTTTCCCCGACCCTGAGTGTCCGGCCCCATGAGGCGGTGGTTTTCTCGGCCCCTGGTGTTCCGAGGTCGTTCGAGCTGCACAGATTCATGCGCCAGGGCTTCCTGCAGACAATGCACATTGATTTATTGCGCTATCTCTAATAGCACCCGAAATATCATCAGATACATCCTGGGTTTTTACATGACCTTGGGTGTCCGGCCCCATGTGTCGGTGGTTTTCTCGGCCGCTGGTGGTCCGAGGTCGTTCCCGCTGCACAGATTCATGCGCCAGGGCCCGCTGCAGATAATTCACTTTGGTTTGGTGCGCTATCTGTAAGAGGCACCCGCGATATCACCAGATATATATTGAATTTTTCCCCGACCCTGAGTGTCCGGCGCCATAAGACGGTGGTTTTCTCGGCCCCTAGTGGTCCGAGGTCGTTCCTGCTGCACAGATTCATTCGCCAGTGCCTCCTACAGACAATGCACTTTGATTTATTGCGCTATCTCTAATAGCGACCGAGATATCACCAGATATATATTGGATTTTTCCCCGACCCTGAGTGTCCGGCCCCATGAGACGGTGGTTTTCTCGGCCCCTGGTGGTCCGAGGTCGTTCCTGCTGCACAGATTCATGCGCCAGGGCCTCCTGCAGATAATTCACTTTGGATTATTGCGCTATCTGTAATAGCACAAGAGATATCACCAGATATATATTGGATTTTTCCCTGACCCTGACAGTCCGGCCCAATGTGTCAATGGTTTTCTCGGTCCCTCGTGGTCCGAGTTTGATCCCGCTGAACAGATTCATGCGCCAGGGTTTCCTGCAGACAATTCACTTTGGTTTATTGCGCTATCTGTAATAGCACCCGAGATATCACCAGATACATATTGGATTTTTCCCCGACCCTGAGTATCCGGACCCATGAGACGGTGGTTTTCTCGGCCCCTGGTGTTCCGAGGTCGTTCGAGCTGCACAGATTCATGCACCTGGGCCTCCTACAGACAATGCACTTTGATTTATTGCGCTATCTGTAATAGCACCCGAGATATAACCAGATATATATTGGATTTTTCGCTGACCCTGAGTGTCCGGCCCCATGAGACTGTGGTTTTCTCGGCCCCTGGTGGTCCGAGGTCGTTCCCGCTGGCCAGATTCATGCGCCCGGGCCTCCTACAGACAATGCACTTTGATTTATTGCGCTATCTGTAATAGCACCCGAGATATCACCAGATATATATTGGATTTTCCCCTGACCCTGAGTGTCCGGACCCATGAGACGGTGGTTTTCTCGGCCCCTGGTGGTCCGAGGTCGTTCCCGCTGGCCAGATTCATGCGCCAGGGCCTCCTACAGACAATGCACTTTGACTTATTGCGCTATCTCTAATAGCACCCGAGATATCACCAGATATATATTGGATTTTCCCCTGACCCTGAGTGTCCGGCCCCGTGAGTCGGTGGTTTTCTCGGCCCCTGGTGGTCCGAGGTCGTTCCCGCTGCCCAGATTCATGCGCCAGGGCCTCCTACAGACAATGCACTTCGGTTTATTACGCTATCTCTAATTGCACCCGAGATATCACCAGATATTTGCTGGATTTTTACATGACCTTGGGTGACGGATTCCGAATATCTGTAATTTTCTCGGCCACTGGTGGTCCGAGGTCGTTCCTGCGGCACACATTCATTCGCAAGGGCCTCCTGCAGACAATGCACTTTGATTTATTGCGCTATCTTTAATAGCACCCGAGATATCGACTGATATATATTTGATTTTTCCCTGACCCTGAGTGTCCGGCCCCATAAGACGGTGGTTTTCTCGGGCCCTGGTGGTCCGAGGTCGTTCCCGCTGCACAGATTCATGCGCCAGTGCCTCCTACAGACAATGCACTTTGATTTATTGCGCTATCTCTAATAGCGACCGAGATATCACCAGATATATATTGGATTTTTCCCCGACCCTGAGTGTCCGGCCCGATGAGACGGTGGTTTTCTCGGCCCCTGGTGGTCCGAGGTCGTTCCTGCTGCACAGATTCATGCGCCAGGGCCTCCTGCAGATAATTCACTTTGGATTATTGCGCTATCTGTAATAGCACAAGAGATATCACCAGATATATATTGGATTTTTCCCTGACCCTGACAGTCCGGCCCAATGTGTCGATGGTTTTCTCGGTCCCTCGTGGTCCGAGTTTGATCCCGCTGAACAGATTCATGCGCCAGGGTTTCCTGCAGACAATTCACTTTGGTTTATTGCGCTATCTGTAATAGCACCCGAGATATCACCAGATACATATTGGATTTTTCCCCGACCCTGAGTGTCCGGCCCCATGAGACGGTGGTTTTCTCGGCCCCTGGTGGTCCGAGGTCGTTCCCGCTCCACAGATTCATGCGCCAGGGCCTCCTACAGACAATGCACTTTGATTTATTGCGCTATCTGTAATAGCACCCGAGATATCACCAGATATATATTGGATTTTCCCCTGACCCTGAGTGTCCGGACCCATGAGACGGTGGTTTTCTCGGCCCCTGGTGGTCCGAGGTCGTTCCCGCTGGCCAGATTCATGCGCCAGGGCCTCCTACAGACAATGCACTTTGCCTTATTGCGCTATCTCTAATAGCACCTGAGATATCACCAGATATATATTGGATTTTCCCCTGACCCTGAGTGTCCGGCCCCGTGAGTCGGTGGTTTTCTCGGCCCCTGGTGGTCCGAGGTCGTTCCCGCTGCCCAGATTCATGCGCCAGGGCCTCCTACAGACAATGCACTTTGGTTTATTACGCTATCTCTAATTGCACCCGAGATATCACCAGATATTTGCTGGATTTTTACATGACCTTGGGTGACGGATTCCGAATATCTGTAATTTTCTCGGCCACTGGTGGTCCGAGGTCGTTCCTGCGGCACACATTCATTCGCAAGGGCCTCCTGCAGACAATGCACTTTGATTTATTGCGCTATCTTTAATAGCACCCGAGATATCGACTGATATATATTTGATTTTTCCCTGACCCTGAGTGTCCGGCCCCATGAGACGGTGGTTTTCTCGGGCCCTGGTGGTCCGAGGTCGTTCCCGCTGCACAGATTCATGCGCCAGGGCCTCCAACGGACAATGCACTTTGATTTATTGCGCTACCTGTAATAGCACCCGAGATATCACCAGATATATATTGGATTTTTCCCTGACCCTGAGTGTCCGGCCCCATGAGACGGTGGTTTTCTCGGCCCCTGGTGGTCCGAGATCGTTCCCGCTGGCCAGATTCATGCGCCAGGGCCTCCTACAGACAATGCACTTTGATTTATTGCGCTATCTGTAATAGCACCCGAGATATCACCAGATATATATTGGATTTTTCCCTGACCCTGAGTGTCCGGACCCATGAGACGGTGGTTTTCTCGGCCCCTGGTGATCCGAGGTCGTTCCCGCTGCCCAGATTCATGCGCCAGGGCCTCCTACAGACAATGCACTTTGATTTATTGCGCTATCTGTAATAGCACCCGAGATATCACCAGATATATATTGGATTTTTCCCTGACCCTGAGTGTCCGGACCCATGAGACGGTGGTTTTCTCGGCCCCTGGTGGACCGAGGTCGTTCCCGCTGCCCAGATTCATGCGCCAGGGCCTTCGACAGACAATGCACTTTGGTTGATTCCGCTATCTGTAATAGCACCCGAGATATAACCAGATATATATTGGATTTTCCCCTGACCCTGAGTGTCCGGACCCATGAGACGGTGGTTTTCTCGGCCCCTGGTGGTCCAAGGTCGTTCCCGCTGCACAGATTCATTCGCGTGGGCCTCCTACAGACAATGCACTTTGATTTATTGCGGTATCTGTAATAGCACCCGAGATATCACCAGATATATATTGGATTTTTCCCTGACCCTGAGTGTCCGGCTCCATGAGACGGTGATTTAAACGGCCCCTGGTGGTCCGAGGTCGTTCCCGCTGCCCAGATTCATGCGCCAGGGCCTCCTACAGACAATGCACTTTGGTTTATTGCGCTATCTGTAATAGCACCCGAGATATCACCAGATATATGCTGGATTTTTACATGACCTTGGGTGACGGATTCCGAATATCTGTAATTTTCTCGGCCACTGGTGGTCCGAGGTCGTTCCTGCGGCACAGATTCATTCGCCAGTGCCTCCTACAGACAATACACTTTGATTTATTGCGCTATCTCTAATAGCAGCCGAGATATCACCAGATATATATGGAATTTTCCCCTGACCCTGAGTGTCCGGCCCCATGAGACGTTGGTTTACTCGGCCCCTGGTGGTCGGAGGTCGTTCCCGCTGCACAGATGCATGCGCCAGGGCCTCCTGCAGATAATTCACTTTGGTTTATTGCGCTATCTCTAATAGCACCCGAGATATCACCAGATATATATTGGATTTTCCCCTGACCCTGAGTTTCCGGCCCCGTGAGACTGCGGTTTTCTCGGCCCCTGGTGGTACGAGGTCGTTCCAGCTGCACAAATTCATGCGCCAGGGCCTCCTACAGACAATGCACTTTGATTCATTGCGCTATCTGTAATAGCACCCGAGAAAGCTCCATATATATGCTGTATTTTTACATGACCTTGGGTGACGGATACCGAAAATCTGTAATTTTCTCGGCCCCTGGTGTTCCGATGCCGTTCCCGCTGGCCAGATTCATGCGCCAGGTCCTCCTACAGGCAATGCACTTTGATTTATTGAGCTATCCTAATAGCACCCGAGATATCGCCAGATATATATTGGATTTTTCCCTGACCCTGAGTGTCCGGCCCCATGAGACGGTGGTTTTCTCGGCCCCTGGTGGTCCGAGGTCGTTCCCGCTGCACAGATTCGTGCGCCAGGGCCTCCTACAGACAATGCACTTTGATTTATTGCGCTATCTGTAATAGCACCCGAGAAAGCTCCATATATATGCTGGATTTTTACATGACTTTGGGTGACGGATACCGAAAATCTGTAATTTTCTCGGCCCCTGGTGGTCCGATGTCGTTCCCGCTGGCCAGATTCATTCGCCTGGGCCTCCTACAGACACCGCACTTTTATTTATTGCGCTATCTGTAATAGCACCCGAGATATCACCAGATATATACTGGATTTTCCGCTGACCCTGTGTGTCCGGACCCATGAGACGGTGGTTTTCTCGGTCCCTGGTGGTCCGAGGTCGTTCCCGCTGCACAGATTCATTCGCCTGGGCCTCCTACAGACAATGCACTTTGATTTATTGCGCTATCTGTAATAGCACCCGAGATATCACCAGATATATATTGGATTTTTCCCTGACCCTGAGTGTCCGACTCCATGAGACGGTGACTTTCTCGGCCCCTGGTGGTCCGATGTCGTTCCCGCTGGCCAGATTCATGCGCCAGGGCCTCCTACAGACAATGCACTTCGATTCATTGCGCTATCTCTAATAGCACCCGAGATATCACCAGATATATATTGGGTTTTCCCCTGACCCTGAGTTTCCGGCCACATGAGACGGTGGTTTTCTCGGCCCCTGGTGTTCCGAGGTCGTTCGACTGCACAGATTCATGCGCCTGGGCCTGCTACAGACAATGCACTTTAATTTATTAAGCTATCTGTAATAGCACCCGAGATATCACTAGATATATATTGGATTATTCCCTGACCCTGAGTGTCCGGCCCCGTGAGACTGCGGTTTTCTCGGCCCCTGGTGGTCCGAGGTCGTTCCCGCTGCACAAATTCATGCGCCATGGCTTCCTGCAGACAATGCACTTTGATTTATTGCGCTATCTCTAATAGCACCCGAAATATCATCAGATACATCCTGGGTTTTTACATGACCTTGGGTGTCCGGCCCCATGAGACAGAGGTTCTCTCGGCCCCTGGTGTTCCGAGGTCGTTCGAGCTGCACAGATTCATGCGCCAGGGCCTGCTACAGACAATGCACTTTAATTTATTAAGCTATCTGTAATAGCACCCGAGATATCACTAGATATATATTGGATTATTCCCTGACCCTGAGTGTCCGGCCCCGTGAGACTGCGGTTTTCTCGGCCCCTGGTGGTCCGAGGTCGTTCCCGCTGCACAAATTCATGCGCCAGGGCCTCCTGCAAGTAATTCACTTTGGTTTATTGCGCTATCTCTAATAGCACCCGAGATATCACCAGATATATATTGGATTTTCCCCTGACCCTGAGTTACCGGCCCCGTGAGACTGCGGTTTTCTCGGCCCCTGGCGGTCCGAGGTCGTTCCAGCTGCACAAATTCATGCACCAGGGCCTCCTATAGATAATTCACTTTGGTTTATAGGGCTATCTCTAATAGCACCCGAGATATCACCAGATATATATTGGATTTTCCCCTGACCCTGAGTGTCCGGCCCCGTGAGACTGCGGTTTTCTCGGCCCGTGGTGGTCCCAGGTCGTTGCAGCTGCACAAATTCATGCACCAGGGCCTCCTGCAGATAATTCACTTTGGTTTATTGCGCTATCTGTAATAGCAGCCGAGATATCACAGAATATATGCTGGATTTTTACATGACCTTGGGAGTGCGGCCCCATGTGTCGGTGGTTTTCTCGGCTTCTGGTGGTCCGAGGTCGTTCCCGCTGGCCAGATTCATGCGCCAGGGCCTCCTACAGACAATGCACTTTGATTCATTGCGCTATCTGTAATAGCACCCGAGATATCACCAGATATATATTGGATTTTCCCCTGACCCTGAGTGTCCGGCCCCATGAGACGGTGGTTTTCTCGGCGCCAGGTGGTCCGAGGTCGTCCCCGCTGCCCAGATTCATGCGCCAGGGCCTCCTACAGACAATGCACTTTGGTTTATTCCGCTATCTCTAATGGCACCCGAGATATTATCAGATATATGCTGGATTTTTACATGACCTTGGGTGACGGATACCGAAAATCTGTAGTTTTTTTGGCCCCTGGTGTTCCGACGTCGTTGCTGCTGCACAGATTCGTGCGCCAGGGTTTCCTGCAGGTAATGCACTTTGATTTATCGCGCTATCTGTAATAGAACCCGAGATATCACCACATATATATTGGATTTTTCCCTGACCCTGAGTGTCCGACTCCATGAGACGGTGACTTTCTCGGCCCCTGGTGGTCCGATGTCGTTCCCGCTGGCCAGATTCATGCGCCAGGGCCTCCTACAGACAATGCACTTCGATTCATTGCGCTATCTCTAATAGCACCCGAGATATCACCAGATATATATTGGGTTTTCCCCTGACCCTGAGTTTCCGGCCACATGAGACGGTGGTTTTCTCGGCCCCTGGTGTTCCGAGGTCGTTCGACTGCACAGATTCATGCGCCTGGGCCTGCTACAGACAATGCACTTTAATTTATTAAGCTATCTGTAATAGCACCCGAGATATCACTAGATATATATTGGATTATTCCCTGACCCTGAGTGTCCGGCCCCGTGAGACTGCGGTTTTCTCGGCCCCTGGTGGTCCGAGGTCGTTCCCGCTGCACAAATTCATGCGCCATGGCTTCCTGCAGACAATGCACTTTGATTTATTGCGCTATCTCTAATAGCACCCGAAATATCATCAGATACATCCTGGGTTTTTACATGACCTTGGGTGTCCGGCCCCATGAGACAGAGGTTTTCTCGGCCCCTGGTGTTCCGAGGTCGTTCGAGCTGCACAGATTCATGCGCCAGGGCCTGCTACAGACAATGCACTTTAATTTATTAAGCTATCTGTAATAGCACCCGAGATATCACTAGATATATATTGGATTATTCCCTGACCCTGAGTGTCCGGCCCCGTGAGACTGCGGTTTTCTCGGCCCCTGGTGGTCCGAGGTCGTTCCCGCTGCACAAATTCATGCGCCATGGCTTCCTGCAGACAATGCACTTTGATTTATTGCGCTATCTCTAATAGCACCCGAAATATCATCAGATACATCCTGGGTTTTTACATGACCTTGGGTGTCCGGCCCCATGAGACAGAGGTTTTCTCGGCCCCTGGTGTTCCGAGGTCGTTCGAGCTGCACAGATTCATGCGCCAGGGCCTGCTACAGACAATGCACTTTAATTTATTAAGCTATCTGTAATAGCACCCGAGATATCACTAGATATATATTGGATTATTCCCTGACCCTGAGTGTCCGGCCCCGTGAGACTGCGGTTTTCTCGGCCCCTGGTGGTCCGAGGTCGTTCCCGCTGCACAAATTCATGCGCCAGGGCCTCCTGCAAGTAATTCACTTTGGTTTATTGCGCTATCTCTAATAGCACTCGAGATATCACCAGATATATATTGGATTTTCCCCTGACCCTGAGTTACCGGCCCCGTGAGACTGCGGTTTTCTCGGCCCCTGGCGGTCCGAGGTCGTTCCAGCTGCACAAATTCATGCACCAGGGCCTCCTATAGATAATTCACTTTGGTTTATAGGGCTATCTCTAATAGCACCCGAGATATCACCAGATATATATTGGATTTTCCCCTGACCCTGAGTGTCCGGCCCCGTGAGACTGCGGTTTTCTCGGCCCGTGGTGGTCCCAGGTCGTTGCAGCTGCACAAATTCATGCACCAGGGCCTCCTGCAGATAATTCACTTTGGTTTATTGCGCTATCTGTAATAGCAGCCGAGATATCACAGAATATATGCTGGATTTTTACATGACCTTGGGAGTGCGGCCCCATGTGTCGGTGGTTTTCTCGGCTTCTGGTGGTCCGAGGTCGTTCCCGCTGGCCAGATTCATGCGCCAGGGCCTCCTACAGACAATGCACTTTGATTCATTGCGCTATCTGTAATAGCACCCGAGATATCACCAGATATATATTGGATTTTCCCCTGACCCTGAGTGTCCGGCCCCATGAGACGGTGGTTTTCTCGGCGCCTGGTGGTCCGAGGTCGTCCCCGCTGCCCAGATTCATGCGCCAGGGCCTCCTACAGACAATGCACTTTGGTTTATTCCGCTATCTCTAATGGCACCCGAGATATTATCAGATATATGCTGGATTTTTACATGACCTTGGGTGACGGATACCGAAAATCTGTAGTTTTTTTGGCCCCTGGTGTTCCGACGTCGTTGCTGCTGCACAGATTCGTGCGCCAGGGTTTCCTGCAGGTAATGCACTTTGATTTATCGCGCTATCTGTAATAGAACCCGAGATATCACCACATATATATTGGATTTTTCCCTGACCCTGAGTGTCCGACTCCATGAGACGGTGACTTTCTCGGCCCCTGGTGGTCCGATGTCGTTCCCGCTGGCCAGATTCATGCGCCAGGGCCTCCTACAGACAATGCACTTCGATTCATTGCGCTATCTCTAATAGCACCCGAGATATCACCAGATATATATTGGGTTTTCCCCTGACCCTGAGTTTCCGGCCACATGAGACGGTGGTTTTCTCGGCCCCTGGTGTTCCGAGGTCGTTCGACTGCACAGATTCATGCGCCTGGGCCTGCTACAGACAATGCACTTTAATTTATTAAGCTATCTGTAATAGCACCCGAGATATCACTAGATATATATTGGATTATTCCCTGACCCTGAGTGTCCGGCCCCGTGAGACTGCGGTTTTCTCGGCCCCTGGTGGTCCGAGGTCGTTCCCGCTGCACAAATTCATGCGCCATGGCTTCCTGCAGACAATGCACTTTGATTTATTGCGCTATCTCTAATAGCACCCGAAATATCATCAGATACATCCTGGGTTTTTACATGACCTTGGGTGTCCGGCCCCATGAGACAGAGGTTTTCTCGGCCCCTGGTGTTCCGAGGTCGTTCGAGCTGCACAGATTCATGCGCCAGGGCCTGCTACAGACAATGCACTTTAATTTATTAAGCTATCTGTAATAGCACCCGAGATATCACTAGATATATATTGGATTATTCCCTGACCCTGAGTGTCCGGCCCCGTGAGACTGCGGTTTTCTCGGCCCCTGGTGGTCCGAGGTCGTTCCCGCTGCACAAATTCATGCGCCAGGGCCTCCTGCAAGTAATTCACTTTGGTTTATTGCGCTATCTCTAATAGCACTCGAGATATCACCAGATATATATTGGATTTTCCCCTGACCCTGAGTTACCGGCCCCGTGAGACTGCGGTTTTCTCGGCCCCTGGCGGTCCGAGGTCGTTCCAGCTGCACAAATTCATGCACCAGGGCCTCCTATAGATAATTCACTTTGGTTTATAGGGCTATCTCTAATAGCACCCGAGATATCACCAGATATATATTGGATTTTCCCCTGACCCTGAGTGTCCGGCCCCGTGAGACTGCGGTTTTCTCGGCCCGTGGTGGTCCCAGGTCGTTGCAGCTGCACAAATTCATGCACCAGGGCCTCCTGCAGATAATTCACTTTGGTTTATTGCGCTATCTGTAATAGCAGCCGAGATATCACAGAATATATGCTGGATTTTTACATGACCTTGGGAGTGCGGCCCCATGTGTCGGTGGTTTTCTCGGCTTCTGGTGGTCCGAGGTCGTTCCCGCTGGCCAGATTCATGCGCCAGGGCCTCCTACAGACAATGCACTTTGATTCATTGCGCTATCTGTAATAGCACCCGAGATATCACCAGATATATATTGGATTTTCCCCTGACCCTGAGTGTCCGGCCCCATGAGACGGTGGTTTTCTCGGCGCCTGGTGGTCCGAGGTCGTCCCCGCTGCCCAGATTCATGCGCCAGGGCCTCCTACAGACAATGCACTTTGGTTTATTGCGCTATCTCTAATGGCACCCGAGATATTATCAGATATATGCTGGATTTTTACATGACCTTGGGTGACGGATACCGAAAATCTGTAGTTTTTTTGGCCCCTGGTGTTCCGACGTCGTTGCTGCTGCACAGATTCGTGCGCCAGGGTTTCCTGCAGGTAATGCACTTTGATTTATCGCGCTATCTGTAATAGAACCCGAGATATCACCACATATATATTGGATTTTTCCCTGACCCTGAGTGTCCGACTCCATGAGACGGTGACTTTCTCGGCCCCTGGTGGTCCGATGTCGTTCCCGCTGGCCAGATTCATGCGCCAGGGCCTCCTACAGACAATGCACTTCGATTCATTGCGCTATCTCTAATAGCACCCGAGATATCACCAGATATATATTGGGTTTTCCCCTGACCCTGAGTTTCCGGCCACATGAGACGGTGGTTTTCTCGGCCCCTGGTGTTCCGAGGTCGTTCGACTGCACAGATTCATGCGCCTGGGCCTGCTACAGACAATGCACTTTAATTTATTAAGCTATCTGTAATAGCACCCGAGATATCACTAGATATATATTGGATTATTCCCTGACCCTGAGTGTCCGGCCCCGTGAGACTGCGGTTTTCTCGGCCCCTGGTGGTCCGAGGTCGTTCCCGCTGCACAAATTCATGCGCCATGGCTTCCTGCAGACAATGCACTTTGATTTATTGCGCTATCTCTAATAGCACCCGAAATATCATCAGATACATCCTGGGTTTTTACATGACCTTGGGTGTCCGGCCCCATGAGACAGAGGTTTTCTCGGCCCCTGGTGTTCCGAGGTCGTTCGAGCTGCACAGATTCATGCGCCAGGGCCTGCTACAGACAATGCACTTTAATTTATTAAGCTATCTGTAATAGCACCCGAGATATCACTAGATATATATTGGATTATTCCCTGACCCTGAGTGTCCGGCCCCGTGAGACTGCGGTTTTCTCGGCCCCTGGTGGTCCGAGGTCGTTCCCGCTGCACAAATTCATGCGCCAGGGCCTCCTGCAAGTAATTCACTTTGGTTTATTGCGCTATCTCTAATAGCACCCGAGATATCACCAGATATATATTGGATTTTCCCCTGACCCTGAGTTACCGGCCCCGTGAGACTGCGGTTTTCTCGGCCCCTGGCGGTCCGAGGTCGTTCCAGCTGCACAAATTCATGCACCAGGGCCTCCTATAGATAATTCACTTTGGTTTATAGGGCTATCTCTAATAGCACCCGAGATATCACCAGATATATATTGGATTTTCCCCTGACCCTGAGTGTCCGGCCCCGTGAGACTGCGGTTTTCTCGGCCCGTGGTGGTCCCAGGTCGTTGCAGCTGCACAAATTCATGCACCAGGGCCTCCTGCAGATAATTCACTTTGGTTTATTGCGCTATCTGTAATAGCAGCCGAGATATCACAGAATATATGCTGGATTTTTACATGACCTTGGGAGTGCGGCCCCATGTGTCGGTGGTTTTCTCGGCTTCTGGTGGTCCGAGGTCGTTCCCGCTGGCCAGATTCATGCGCCAGGGCCTCCTACAGACAATGCACTTTGATTCATTGCGCTATCTGTAATAGCACCCGAGATATCACCAGATATATATTGGATTTTCCCCTGACCCTGAGTGTCCGGCCCCATGAGACGGTGGTTTTCTCGGCGCCTGGTGGTCCGAGGTCGTCCCCGCTGCCCAGATTCATGCGCCAGGGCCTCCTACAGACAATGCACTTTGGTTTATTGCGCTATCTCTAATGGCACCCGAGATATTATCAGATATATGCTGGATTTTTACATGACCTTGGGTGACGGATACCGAAAATCTGTAGTTTTTTTGGCCCCTGGTGTTCCGACGTCGTTGCTGCTGCACAGATTCGTGCGCCAGGGTTTCCTGCAGGTAATGCACTTTGATTTATCGCGCTATCTGTAATAGAACCCGAGATATCACCACATATATATTGGATTTTTCCCTGACCCTGAGTTTCCGGCCCAATGAGACGGTGGTTTTCTCGGCCGCTGGTGGTCCGAGGTCGTTCCCGCTGCACAGGTTCATGCGCCAGGGCCTAATACAGACAATGCACTTTGATTTATCGCGCTATCTGTAATAGAACCCGAGATATCACCAGATATATATTGGATTTTCCCCAGACCCTGAGTCTCCGGCCCCATGAGACGGTGGTTTTCTCGGCCCCTGGTGTTCCGAGGTCGTTCGACCTGCACAGATTCATGCGCCTGGGCCTCCTACAGACAATGCACTTTGATTTATTGCGCTATCTGTAATAGCACCCGAGATATCACCAGATATATATTGGATTATTCCCTGACCCTGAGTGTCCGGCCCCATGAGACGGTGGTTTTCTCGGCCCGTGGTGGTCCGAGGTCGTTCCCGCTGCACAGATTCATGCGCCAGGGCCTCCTGCAGATAATTCACTTAGGTTTATTGCGCTATCTCTAATAGCACCCGAGAAATCACCAGATATATATTGGATTTTGCCCTGACCCTGAGTGTCCAGCCCCATGAGACTGTGGTTTTCTCGGCCCCTGGTGGTCCGAGGTCGTTCCCGCTGCACAGATTCATGCGCCAGGGCCTCCTGCAGATAATTCACTTTGATTTATTGCGCTATCTGTAATAGCACCCGAGATATCACCAGATATATGCTGGATTTTTAAATGACCTTGGGTGACGGATACAGAAAATCTGTAGTTTTTTTGGCCCCTGGTGTTCCGACGTCGTTGCTGCTGCACAGATTCGTGCGCCAGGGCTTCCTGCAGGTAATGCACTTTGATTTATCGCGCTATCTGTAATAGAACCCGAGATATCACCACATATATATTGGATTTTTCCCTGACCCTGAGTGCCCGGCCCCATGTGACGATGGTTTTCTCGGCCCCTGGTGGTCCGAGGTCGCTCCCGCTGCACATATGCATGCGCCAGGGCCTCCTGCAGATAATTCACTTTGGTTTATTGCGCTATCTCTAATAGCACACGAGATATCACCAGATATATGCTGGATTTTTACATGACCTCGGGTGACGGATTCCGAAAATCTGTAATTTTCTCGGCGCCTGGTGGTCCGTGGTAGTTCCTGCTGCACAGATTCATTCGTCGGTGCCGCCTACAGACAATGCACTTTGATTTATTGCGCTATCTGTAATAGCACCCGAGATATCACCAGATATATGCTGGATTTTTAAATGACCTTGGGTGACGGATACCGAAAATCTGTAATTTTTTTGGCCCCTGGTGTTCCGACGTGGTTGCTGCTGCACAGATTCGGGCGCCAGGGCTTCCTGCAGGCAATGCACTTTGATTTATCGCGCTATCTGTAATAGAACCCGAGATATCACCAGATATATATTGGATTTTTCCCTGACCCTGAGTGCCCGGCCCCATGTGTCGGTGGTTTTCTCGGCCCCTGGTGGTCCGAGGTCGATCTCGCTGCACAGATTCATGCTCCAGGACCCCCTGCAGATAATTCACTTTGGTTTAGTGCGCTATCTGTAAGAGCACCCGAGATATCACCAGATATATATTGGATTTTTCCCAGACCCTGAGTGTGCGGCCCCATGTGTCGGTGGTTTTCTCGGCCCCTGGTGGTCCGAGGTCGTTCCCGCTGCACATATGCATGCGCCAGGGCCTCCTGCACATAATTCACCTTGATTTATCGCGCTATCTCTAATAGGACCCGAGATATCACCAGATAAATACTGGATTTTTCCCTGACCCTAAGTGTCCGGTCCCATGAGACGGTGGTTTTCTCGGCCCCTGGTGTTCCGAGGTTGTTCCCGCTGCACATATGCATGCGCCAGGGCGTCCTGCAGATAATTCACTTCGGTTTATTGCGCTGTATCTTATGGAACCCGAGATATCACCAGGTATATATTGGATTCTTCCCTGACCCTGAGTTTCCGGCCCAATGAGACGGTGGTTTTCTCGGCCGCTGGTGGTCCGAGGTCGTTCCCGCTGCACAGGTTCATGCGCCAGGGCCTAATACAGACAATGCACTTTGATTTATCGCGCTATCTGTAATAGAACCCGAGATATCACCAGATATATATTGGATTTTCCCCAGACCCTGAGTCTCCGGCCCCATGAGACGGTGGTTTTCTCGGCCCCTGGTGTTCCGAGGTCGTTCGACCTGCACAGATTCATGCGCCTGGGCCTCCTACAGACAATGCACTTTGATTTATTGCGCTATCTGTAATAGCACCCGAGATATCACCAGATATATATTGGATTATTCCCTGACCCTGAGTGTCCGGCCCCATGAGACGGTGGTTTTCTCGGCCCGTGGTGGTCCGAGGTCGTTCCCGCTGCACAGATTCATGCGCCAGGGCCTCCTGCAGATAATTCACTTTGCTTTATTGCGCTATCTCTAATAGCACCCGAGATATCACCAGATATATATTGGATTATTCCCTGACCCTGAGTGTCCGGCCCCATGAGACGGTGGTTTTCTCGGCCCCTGGTGGTCCGAGGTCGTTCCCGCTGCCCAGATTCATGCGCCCGGGCCTCCTACAGACAACGCACTTTGAATTATTGCGCTATCTGTAATAGCACCCGAGAAAGCTCCATATATATGCTGGATTTTTACATGACTTTGGGTGATGGATAACGAAAATCTGTAATTTTCTCGGCCCCTGGTGGTCCGATGTCGTTCCCGCTGGCCAGATTCATGCGCCAGGGCATCCTACAGACAATGCACTTTGATTTATTGCGCTACCTCTAATAGCACCCGAGATAGCGCCAGATATATATTGGATTTTTCCCTGACCCTGAGTGCCCGGCCCCATGTGACGATGGTTTTCTCGGCCCCTGGTGGTCCGAGGTCGTTCCCGCTGCACATATGCATGCGCCAAGGCCTCCTGCAGATAATTCACTTTGGTTTATTGCGCTATCTCTAATAGCACACGAGATATCACCAGATATATGCTGGATTTTTACATGACCTCGGGTGACGGATTCCGAAAATCTGTAATTTTCTCGGCGCCTGGTGGTCCGTGGTAGTTCCTGCTGCACAGATTCATTCGTCAGTGCCGCCTACAGACAATGCACTTTGATTTATTGCGCTATCTGTAATAGCACCCGAGATATCACCAGATATATGCTGGATTTATAAATGACCTTGGGTGACGGATACCGAAAATCTGTAATTTTTTTGGCCCCTGGTGTTCCGACGTGGTTGCTGCTGCACAGATTCGGGCGCCAGGGCTTCCTGCAGGCAATGCACTTTGATTTATCGCGCTATCTGTAATAGAACCCGAGATATCACCAGATATATATTGGATTTTTCCCTGACCCTGAGTGCCCGGCCCCATGTGTCGGTGGTTTTCTCGGCCCCTGGTGGTCCGAGGTCGATCCCGCTGCACAGATTCAAGCGCTAGGGCCTCCTGCAGACAATGCACTTTGATATATCGCGCTATCTCTAATAGCACCCGAGATATCATCAGATACATCCTGGATTATTACATGACCTTGGGTGTCCGGCACCATGTGTCGGTGGTTTTCTCGGCCCCTGGTGGTCCGAGGTCGTTCCCGCTGCACAGATTCATGCTCCAGGACCCCCTGCAGATAATTCACTTTGGTTTAGTGCGCTATCTGTAAGAGCACCCGAGATATCACCAGATATATATTGGATTTTTCCCAGACCCTGAGTGTGCGGCCCCATGTGTCGGTGGTTTTCTCGGCCCCTGGTGGTCCGAGGTCGTTCCCGCTGCACATATGCATGCGCCAGGGCCTCCTGCACATAATTCACCTTGATTTATCGCGCTATCTCTAATAGGACCCGAGATATCACCAGATAAATACTGGATTTTTCCCTGACCCTAAGTGTCCGGTCCCATGAGACGGTGGTTTTCTCGGCCCCTGGTGTTCCGAGGTTGTTCCCGCAGCACATATGCATGCGCCAGGGCCTCCTGCAGATAATTCACTTTGGTTTATTTCGCTGTATCTAATGGAATCCAAGATATCACCAGGTATATATTGGATTCTTCCCTGACCCTGAGTGTCCGGCCCCATGAGACGGTGGTTTTCTCGGCCCCTGGTGGTCCGAGGTCGTTCCCGCTGCACGGATTCATGCGCCAGGGCCTAATACAGACAATGCACTTTGATTTCTTGCGCTATCTGTAATAGCGCCCGAGATATCACCAGATATATGTTGGATTTTTCCCTGACCCTGAGTGTCCGGTCCCATGAGACGGTGGTTTTCTCGGACCCTGGTGGTCCGAGGTCGTTCCCGCTGCACAGATTCATGCGCCAGGAACTAATACAGACAATGCACTTTGATTTATCGCGCTATCTGTAATAGAACCCGACATATCACCAGATATTTATTGGATTTTTCCCAGACCCTGAGTGCCCGGCCCCATGTGTCGGTGATTTTCTCGGCCCCTGGTGGTCCGAGATCGATCTCGCTGCACAGATTCATGCGCTAGGGCCTCCTGCAGACAATGCACTTTGATATATCGCGCTATCTGTAATAGCATCCGAGAGATCATGAGATATGTATTGGATTTTTCCCTGACCCTGAGTGTCCGGCCCCATGAGACGGTGGTTTTCTCGGCCCCTGGTGGTCCGAGGTCGTTCCCGCTGCACAGATTCATGCGCCAGGGCCTACTGCAAATAATTCACTTTGGTTTATTGCGCTATCTCTAATAGCACCCGAGATATCACCAGATATATATTGGATTTTTCCCTGAACCTGAGTGCACGGCCCCATGTGTCGGTGGTTTTCTCGGCCCCTGGTGGTCCGATATCGATCTCGCTGCACAGATTCATGCGCTACGGCCTCCTGCAGACAATGCACTTTGATATATCGCGCTATCTGTAATAGCACCCGAGATATCATGAAATATATATTGGATTTTTCCCTGACCCTGAGTGTCCTGCCCCATGAGACGGTGATTTTCTCGGCCCCTGGTGGTCCGAGGTCGTTCCCGCTGCACAGATTCATGCGCCAGGGCCTCCTGCAGATAATTCACCTTGATTTATCGCGCTATCTCTAATAGGACCCGAGATATCACCAGATAAATACTGGATTTTTCCCTGACCCTAAGTGTCCGGTCCCATGAGACGGTGGTTTTCTCGGCCCCTGGTGTTCCGAGGTTGTTCCCGCTGCACATATGCATGCGCCAGGGCCTCCTGCAGATAATTCACTTTGGTTTATTTCGCTGTATCTAATGGAATCCAAGATATCACCAGGTATATATTGGATTCTTCCCTGACCCTGAGTGTCCGGCCCCATGAGACGGTGGTTTTCTCGGCCCCTGGTGGTCCGAGGTCGTTCCCGCTGCACGGATTCATGCGCCAGGGCCTAATACAGACAATGCACTTTGATTTCTTGCGCTATCTGTAATAGCGCCCGAGATATCACCAGATATATGTTGGATTTTTCCCTGACCCTGAGTGTCCGGTCCCATGAGACGGTGGTTTTCTCGGACCCTGGTGGTCCGAGGTCGTTCCCGCTGCACAGATTCATGCGCTAGGGCCTCCTGCAGACAATGCACTTTGATATATCGCGCTATCTGTAATAGCATCCGAGAGATCATGAGATATGTATTGGATTTTTCCCTGACCCTGAGTGTCCGGCCCCATGAGACGGTGGTTTTCTCGGCCCCTGGTGGTCCGAGGTCGTTCCCGCTGCACAGATTCATGCGCCAGGGCCTACTGCAAATAATTCACTTTGGTTTATTGCGCTATCTCTAATAGCACCCGAGATATCACCAGATATATATTGGATTTTTCCCTGAACCTGAGTGCACGGCCCCATGTGTCGGTGGTTTTCTCGGCCCCTGGTGGTCCGATATCGATCTCGCTGCACAGATTCATGCGCTACGGCCTCCTGCAGACAATGCACTTTGATATATCGCGCTATCTGTAATAGCACCCGAGATATCATGAGATATATATTGGATTTTTCCCTGACCCTGAGTGCCCGGCCCCATGTGTCGGTGATTTTCTCGGCCCCTGGTGGTCCGAGATCGATCTCGCTGCACAGATTCATGCGCTAGGGCCTCCTGCAGACAATGCACTTTGATATATCGCGCTATCTGTAATAGCATCCGAGAGATCATGAGATATGTATTGGATTTTTCCCTGACCCTGAGTGTCCGGCCCCATGAGACGGTGGTTTTCTCGGCCCCTGGTGGTCCGAGGTCGTTCCCGCTGCACAGATTCATGCGCCAGGGCCTACTGCAAATAATTCACTTTGGTTTATTGCGCTATTTCTAATAGCACCCGAGATATCACCAGATATATATTGGATTTTTCCCAGAACCTGAGTGCACGGCCCCATGTGTCGGTGGTTTTCTCGGCCCCTGGTGGTCCGATATCGATCTCGCTGCACAGATTCATGCGCTACGGCCTCCTGCAGACAATGCACTTTGATATATCGCGCTATCTGTAATAGCACCCGAGATATCATGAAATATATATTGGATTTTTCCCTGACCCTGAGTGTCCTGCCCCATGAGACGGTGATTTTCTCGGCCCCTGGTGGTCCGAGGTCGTTCCCGCTGCACAGATTCATGCGCCAGGGCCTCCTGCAGATAATTCACCTTGATTTATCGCGCTATCTCTAATAGGACCCGAGATATCACCAGATAAATACTGGATTTTTCCCTGACCCTAAGTGTCCGGTCCCATGAGACGGTGGTTTTCTCGGCCCCTGGTGTTCCGAGGTTGTTCCCGCTGCACATATGCATGCGCCAGGGCCTCCTGCAGATAATTCACTTTGGTTTATTTCGCTGTATCTAATGGAATCCAAGATATCACCAGGTATATATTGGATTCTTCCCTGACCCTGAGTGTCCGGCCCCATGAGACGGTGGTTTTCTCGGCCCCTGGTGGTCCGAGGTCGTTCCCGCTGCACGGATTCATGCGCCAGGGCCTAATACAGACAATGCACTTTGATTTCTTGCGCTATCTGTAATAGCGCCCGAGATATCACCAGATATATGTTGGATTTTTCCCTGACCCTGAGTGTCCGGTCCCATGAGACGGTGGTTTTCTCGGACCCTGGTGGTCCGAGGTCGTTCCCGCTGCACAGATTCATGCGCCAGGGCCTAATACAGACAATGCCCTTTGATTTATCGCGCAATCTGTAATAGAACCCGACATATCACCAGATATTTATTGGATTTTTCCCAGACCCTGAGTGCCCGGCCCCATGTGTCGGTGATTTTCTCGGCCCCTGGTGGTCCGAGATCGATCTCGCTGCACAGATTCATGCGCTAGGGCCTCCTGCAGACAATGCACTTTGATATATCGCGCTATCTGTAATAGCATCCGAGAGATCATGAGATATGTATTGGATTTTTCCCTGACCCTGAGTGTCCGGCCCCATGAGACGGTGGTTTTCTCGGCCCCTGGTGGTCCGAGGTCGTTCCCGCTGCACAGATTCATGCGCCAGGGCCTACTGCAAATAATTCACTTTGGTTTATTGCGCTATCTCTAATAGCACACGAGATATCACCAGATATATGCTGGATTTTTACATGACCTCGGGTGACGGATTCCGAAAATCTGTAATTTTCTCGGCGCCTGGTGGTCCGTGGTAGTTCCTGCTGCACAGATTCATTCGTCAGTGCCGCCTACAGACAATGCACTTTGATTTATTGCGCTATCTGTAATAGCACCCCAGATATCACCAGATATATGCTGGATTTTTAAATGACCTTGGGTGACGGATACCGAAAATCTGTAATTTTTTTGGCCCCTGGTGTTCCGACGTGGTTGCTGCTGCACAGATTCGGGCGCCAGGGCTTCCTGCAGGCAATGCACTTTGATTTATCGCGCTATCTGTAATAGAACCCGAGATATCACCAGATATATATTGGATTTTTCCCTGACCCTGAGTGCCCGGCCCCATGAGACGGTGGTTTTCTCGGACCCTGGTGGTCCGAGGTCGTTCCCGCTGCACAGATTCATGCGCTAGGGCCTCCTGCAGACAATGCACTTTGATATATCGCGCTATCTGTAATAGCATCCGAGAGATCATGAGATATGTATTGGATTTTTCCCTGACCCTGAGTGTCCGGCCCCATGAGACGGTGGTTTTCTCGGCCCCTGGTGGTCCGAGGTCGTTCCCGCTGCACAGATTCATGCGCCAGGGCCTACTGCAAATAATTCACTTTGTTTTATTGCGCTATCTCTAATAGCACCCGAGATATCACCAGATATATATTGGATTTTTCCCTGAACCTGAGTGCACGGCCCCATGTGTCGGTGGTTTTCTCGGCCCCTGGTGGTCCGATATCGATCTCGCTGCACAGATTCATGCGCTACGGCCTCCTGCAGACAATGCACTTTGATATATCGCGCTATCTGTAATAGCACCCGAGATATCATGAGATATATATTGGATTTTTCCCTGACCCTGAGTGCCCGGCCCCATGTGTCGGTGATTTTCTCGGCCCCTGGTGGTCCGAGATCGATCTCGCTGCACAGATTCATGCGCTAGGGCCTCCTGCAGACAATGCACTTTGATATATCGCGCTATCTGTAATAGCATCCGAGAGATCATGAGATATGTATTGGATTTTTCCCTGACCCTGAGTGTCCGGCCCCATGAGACGGTGGTTTTCTCGGCCCCTGGTGGTCCGAGGTCGTTCCCGCTGCACAGATTCATGCGCCAGGGCCTACTGCAAATAATTCACTTTGGTTTATTGCGCTATTTCTAATAGCACCCGAGATATCACCAGATATATATTGGATTTTTCCCAGAACCTGAGTGCACGGCCCCATGTGTCGGTGGTTTTCTCGGCCCCTGGTGGTCCGATATCGATCTCGCTGCACAGATTCATGCGCTACGGCCTCCTGCAGACAATGCACTTTGATATATCGCGCTATCTGTAATAGCACCCGAGATATCATGAAATATATATTGGATTTTTCCCTGACCCTGAGTGTCCTGCCCCATGAGACGGTGATTTTCTCGGCCCCTGGTGGTCCGAGGTCGTTCCCGCTGCACAGATTCATGCGCCAGGGCCTCCTGCAGATAATTCACCTTGATTTATCGCGCTATCTCTAATAGGACCCGAGATATCACCAGATAAATACTGGATTTTTCCCTGACCCTAAGTGTCCGGTCCCATGAGACGGTGGTTTTCTCGGCCCCTGGTGTTCCGAGGTTGTTCCCGCTGCACATATGCATGCGCCAGGGCCTCCTGCAGATAATTCACTTTGGTTTATTTCGCTGTATCTAATGGAATCCAAGATATCACCAGGTATATATTGGATTCTTCCCTGACCCTGAGTGTCCGGCCCCATGAGACGGTGGTTTTCTCGGCCCCTGGTGGTCCGAGGTCGTTCCCGCTGCACGGATTCATGCGCCAGGGCCTAATACAGACAATGCACTTTGATTTCTTGCGCTATCTGTAATAGCGCCCGAGATATCACCAGATATATGTTGGATTTTTCCCTGACCCTGAGTGTCCGGTCCCATGAGACGGTGGTTTTCTCGGACCCTGGTGGTCCGAGGTCGTTCCCGCTGCACAGATTCATGCGCCAGGGCCTAATACAGACAATGCCCTTTGATTTATCGCGCAATCTGTAATAGAACCCGACATATCACCAGATATTTATTGGATTTTTCCCAGACCCTGAGTGCCCGGCCCCATGTGTCGGTGATTTTCTCGGCCCCTGGTGGTCCGAGATCGATCTCGCTGCACAGATTCATGCGCTAGGGCCTCCTGCAGACAATGCACTTTGATATATCGCGCTATCTGTAATAGCATCCGAGAGATCATGAGATATGTATTGGATTTTTCCCTGACCCTGAGTGTCCGGCCCCATGAGACGGTGGTTTTCTCGGCCCCTGGTGGTCCGAGGTCGTTCCCGCTGCACAGATTCATGCGCCAGGGCCTACTGCAAATAATTCACTTTGGTTTATTGCGCTATCTCTAATAGCACACGAGATATCACCAGATATATGCTGGATTTTTACATGACCTCGGGTGACGGATTCCGAAAATCTGTAATTTTCTCGGCGCCTGGTGGTCCGTGGTAGTTCCTGCTGCACAGATTCATTCGTCAGTGCCGCCTACAGACAATGCACTTTGATTTATTGCGCTATCTGTAATAGCACCCCAGATATCACCAGATATATGCTGGATTTTTAAATGACCTTGGGTGACGGATACCGAAAATCTGTAATTTTTTTGGCCCCTGGTGTTCCGACGTGGTTGCTGCTGCACAGATTCGGGCGCCAGGGCTTCCTGCAGGCAATGCACTTTGATTTATCGCGCTATCTGTAATAGAACCCGAGATATCACCAGATATATATTGGATTTTTCCCTGACCCTGAGTGCCCGGCCCCATGTGTCGGTGGTTTTCTCGGCCCCTGGTGGTCCGTGGTCGATCCCGCTGCACAGATTCAAGCGCTAGGGCCTCCTGCAGACAATGCACTTTGATATATCGCGCTATCTCTAATAGCACCCGAGATATCATCAGATACATCCTGGATTATTACATGACCTTGGGTGTCCGGCACCATGTGTCGGTGGTTTTCTCGGCCCCTGGTGGTCCGAGGTCGATCCCGCTGCACCGATTCAAGCGCTAGGGTCTCCTGCAGACAATGCACTTTGATATATCGCGCTATCTCTAATAGCACCCGAGATATCATCAGATACATCCTGGATTATTACATGACCTTGGGTGTCCGGCACCATGTGTCGGTGGTTTTCTCGGCTCCTGGTGGTCCGATGTCGTTCCCGCTGCACAGATTCATGCGCCAGGACCCCCTGCAGATAATTCACTTTGGTTTAGTGCGCTATCTGTAAGAGCACCCGAGATATCACCAGATATATATTGGATTTTTCCCTGACCCTGAGTGTGCGGCCCCATGTGTCGGTGGTTTTCTCGGCCCCTGGTGGTCCGAGGTCGTTCCCGCTGCACATATGCATGCGCCAGGGCCTGCTGCACATAATTCACCTTGATTTATCGCGCTATCTCTAATAGGACCCGAGATATCACCAGATATATATTGGATTTTTCCCTGACCCTAAGTGTCCGGTCCCATGAGGCGGTGGTTTTCTCGGCCCCTGGTGGTCCGAGGTCGTTCCCGCTGCACATATGCATGCGCCAGGGCCTCCTGCAGATAATTCACTTTGGTTTATTGCGCTGTATCTAATGGAACCCGAGTTATCACCAGGTATATATTGGATTCTTCCCTGACCCTGAGTTTCCGGCCCCATGAGACGGTGGTTTTCTCGGCCCCTGGTGGTCCGAGGTCGTTCCCGCTGCACAGATTCATGCGCCAGGGCCTAATACAGACAATGCACTTTGATTTATCGCGCTGTCTGTAATAGAACCCGAGATATCACCAGATATATATTGGATTTTTCCCTGACCCTGAGTGCCCGGCCCCATGTGTCGGTGATTTTCTCGGCCCCTGGTGGTCCGAGATCGATCTCGCTGCACAGATTCATGCGCTAGGGCCTCCTGCAGACAATGCACTTTGATATATCGCACTATCTGTAATAGCATCCGAGAGATCATGAGATATGTATTGGATTTTTCCCTGACCCTGAGGGTCCAGCCCCATGAGACGGTGGTTTTCTCGCCCCTGGTGGTCCGAGGTCGTTCCCGCTGCACAGATTCATGCGCCAGGGCCTACTGCAAATAATTCACTTTGGTTTATTGCGCTATCTCTAATAGCACCCGAGATATCACCAGATATATATTGGATTTTTCCCTGAACCTGAGTGCACGGCCCCATGTGTCGGTGGTTTTCTCGGCCCCTGGTGGTCCGATATCGATCTCGCTGCACAGATTCATGCGCTACGGCCTCCTGCAGACAATGCACTTTGATATATCGCGCTATCTGTAATAGCACCCGAGATATCATGAGATATATATTGGATTTTTCCCTGACCCTGAGTGTCCGGCCCCATGAGACGGTGATTTTCTCGGCCCCTGGTGGTCCGAGGTCGTTCCCGCTGCACAGATTCATGCGCCAGGGCCTCCTGCAGATAATTCACTTAGGTTTATTGCGCTATCTCTAATAGCACCCGAGAAATCGCCAGATATATATTGGATTTTGCCCTGACCCTGAGTGTCCAGCCCCATGAGACTGTGGTTTTCTCGGCCCCTGGTGGTCCGAGGTCGTTCCCGCTGCACAGATTCATGCGCCAGGGCCTCCTGCAGATAATTCACTTTGATTTATTGCGCTATCTGTAATAGCACCCGAGATATCACCAGATATATGCTGGATTTTTAAATGACCTTGGGTGACGGATACCGAAAATCTGTAGTTTTTTTGGCCCCTGGTGTTCCGACGTCGTTGCTGCTGCACAGATTCGTGCGCCAGGGCTTCCTGCAGGCAATGCACTTTGATTTATCGCGCTATCTGTAATAGAACCCGAGATATCACCACATATATATTGGATTTTTCCCTGACCCTGAGTGCCCGGCCCCATGTGACGATGGTTTTCTCGGCCCCTGGTGGTCTGAGGTCGATCCCGCTGCACAGATTCAAGCGCTAGGGCCTCCTGCAGACAATGCACTTTGATATATCGCGCTATCTCTAATAGCACCCGAGATATCATCAGATACATGCTGGATTATTACATGACCTTGGGTGTCCGGCCCCATGTGTCGGTGGTTTTCTCGGCCCCTGGTGGTCCGAGGTCGATCCCGCTGCACAGATTCAAGCGCTAGGGCCTCCTGCAGACAATGCACTTTGATATATCGCGCTATCTCTAATAGCACCCGAGATATCATCAGATACATCCTGGATTATTACATGACCTTGGGTGTCCGGCACCATGTGTCGGTGGTTTTCCCGGCCCCTGGTGGTCCGATGTCGTTCCCGCTGCACAGATTCATGCACCAGGGCCTCCTGCAGATAATTCACTGTGGTTTATTGCGCTATCTGTAATAGCACAAGAGAAATCACCAGATATATATTGGATTTTTCCCTGACCCTGACAGTCCGGCCCCATGTGTCGATGGTTTTCTCGGTCCCTCGTGGTCCGAGTTCGATCCCGCTGAACAGATTCATGCGCCAGGGTTTCCTGCAGACAATTCACTTTGGTTTATTGCGCTATCTGTAATAGCACCCGAGATATCACCAGATACATATTGGATTTTTCCCCGTCCCTGAGTGTCCGGCCCCATGAGACGGTGGTTTTCTCGGCCCCTGGTGGTCCGAGGTCGTTCCCGCTGCACAGATTCATGCGCCAGGGCCTCCTACAGACAATGCACTTTGATTCATTGCACTATCTGTAATAGCACCCGAGATATCACCAGATATATATTGGATTTTTCCCTGACCCTGACAGTCCGGCCCCATGTGTCGATGGTTTTCTCGGTCCCTCGTGGTCCGAGTTCGATCCCGCTGAACAGATTCATGCGCCAGGGTTTCCTGCAGACAATTCACTTTGGTTTATTGCGCTATCTGTAACAGCACCCGAGATATCACCAGATATATATTGGATTTTTACCCCACCCTGAGTGTGCGGCCCCATGAGACGGTGGTTTTCTCGGCCGCTGGTGGTCCGAGGTCGTTCCCGCTGCACAGATGCATGCGCCAGGGCCTCATGCAGATAATTCACTTTGGTTTATTGCGGTAGCTATAATAGCACCCGAGATATCACCAGATATATATTTGATTTTTCCCTGACCCTGAGTGCCCGGCCCCATGTGTCGGTGATTTTCTCGGCCCCTGGTGAACCGAGGTAGATACCGCTGCCCAGATTCATGCGCCAGGGCATCCTGCAGACAAGGCACTTTGATTTATCGCGTTATCTGTAATAGAACCCGAGATATTACCAGATATGTATTGGATTTTTCCCTGACACTAAGTCTCCGGCACATGTGTCGGTGATTTTCACGGGCCCTGGTGATCCGAGGTAGATACCGCTGCACAGATTCATGCGCCAAGGCCTCCTGCAGACAATGCAATTTGATTTATTGCGCTATCTCTAATAGCACCCGAGATATCACCAGATATATATTGGATTTTTACCCCACCCTGAGTGTGCGGCCCCATGAGACGGTGGTTTTCTCGGCCTCTGGTGGTCCGAGGTAGTACCCGCTGCACAGGTTCATGCGCCAGGGCCTCCTACAGACGATGCACTGTGGTTTATTCCTCTATCTCTAATAGCACCAGAGGTATCACCAGATATATATTGGATTTTTCCATGACCCTGAGTGTCCGGCCCCATGAGACGGTGGTTTTCTCGGCCCCTGGTTGTCCGAGGTCGTTCCCGCTGCACAGATGCATGCGCCAGGGCCTCCTGCAGATAATTCACTTTGATTTATTGCGCTATCTCTAATAGCACCCGAGATTTCACCAGATATATATTGGATTTTTCCCAGAACCTGAGTGCACGGCCCCATGTGTCGGTGGTTTTCTCGGCCCCTGGTGGTCCGATATCGATCTCGCTGCTCAGATTCATGCGCTACGGCCTCCTGCAGACAATGCACTTTGATATATCGCGCTATCTGTAATAGCACCCGAGATATCATGAGATATATATTGGATTTTTCCCTGACCCTGAGTGTCCGGCCCCATGAGACGGTGATTTTCTCGGCCCCTGGTGGTCCGAGGTCGTTCCCGCCGCACAGATTGATGCGCCAGGGCCTCCAGCAGATAATTCACTTAGATTAATTGCGCTATCTCTAATAGCACCCGAGATATCACCAGATATATATTGGATTTTTCCCTGACCCTGACAGCCCGGCCCCATGTGTCGGTGATTTTCTCGGCCGCTGGTGGTCCGAGGTCGTTCCCGCTGCACAGATGCATGCGCCAGGGCCTCCTGCAGATAATTCACTTTGGTTTATTGCGCTACCTCTAATAGCACCCGAGATATCACCAGATATATATTGGATTTTTCCATGACCCTGAGTGTCCGGCCCCATGAGACGGTGGTTTTCTCGGCCCCTGGTTGTCCGAGGTCGTTCCCGCTGCACAGATGCATGCGCCAGGGCCTCCTGCAGATAATTCACTTTGATTTATTGCGCTATCTCTAATAGCACCCGAGATTTCACCAGATATATATTGGATTTTTCCCAGAACCTGAGTGCACGGCCCCATGTGTCGGTGGTTTTCTCGGCCCCTGGTGGTCCGATATCGATCTCGCTGCTCAGATTCATACGCTACGGCCTCCTGCAGACAATGCACTTTGATATATCGCGCTATCTGTAATAGCACCCGAGATATCATGAGATATATATTGGATTTTTCCCTGACCCTGAGTGTCCGGCCCCATGAGACGGTGATTTTCTCGGCCCCTGGTGGTCCGAGGTCGTTCCCGCCGCACAGATTGATGCGCCAGGGCCTCCAGCAGATAATTCACTTAGATTAATTGCGCTATCTCTAATAGCACCAGAGATATCACCAGATATATATTGGATTTTGCTCTGACTCTGAGTGTTCGGCCCCTGGTGATCCGAGGTCGTTACCGCTGCACAGATTCATGCGCCAGGGCCTCCAGCAGACAAAGCACTTTGGTTTATTGCGCTATCTGTAAAAGCACCCGAGATATCACCAGATATATGCTGGATTTTTACATGACCTTGGGTGACGGATTCCGACTATCTGTAATTTTCTCGGCCCCTGGTGGTCCGAGGTCGTTCCTGCTGCACAGACTCATTCGCCAGTGCCTCCTACAGACAATGCACTTTGATTTATTGCGCTATCTCTAATAGCACTCGAGATATCACCAGATATATATTGGATTTTTCCCTGACCCTGACAGTCCGGCCACATGAGACGGTGATTTTCTCGGCCCCTGGTGGTCCCAGGTCGATCCCGCTACACAGATTCATGCGCCAGGGCCTGCTACAGACAATGCACTTTGATTTATTGCGCTATCTGTAATAGCACCCGAGATATCACCTGATATATATTGGTTTTTTCCCTGACCCTGAGTGTCCGGCCCCATGAGTCAGTGGTTTTCTCGGCCCCTGGTGGTCCGAGGTCGTTCCCGCTGCCCAGATTCATGCGCCAGGGCATCCTGCAGACAATGCATTTTGATTTATCGCGCTATCTGTAATAGAACCCGAGATATTACCAGATATATGCTGGATTTTTACGTGACCTTGGGTGACGGATTCCGAATATCTGTAATTTTCTCGGCCCCTGGTGGTCCGAGGTCGTTCCTGCTGCACAGATTCATTCGCCAGTGCCCCCTACAGACAATGCACTTTGGTTTATTGCGCTATCTCTAATAGCACCCGAGATATCACCAGATATATATTGGATTTTTCCCTGACCGTGAATGCCCGGCCCCATGTGACGGTGGTTTTCTCGGTCCCTGGTGGTCCGAGGTCGTTCCTGCTGCACAGATACATGCGCCAGGGCTTCCTGCAGACAATGCACTTTGATTTATCGCGCTATTTGCAATAGTACCCTAGATATCACCAGATATATGGTGGATTTTTACATGACCTTGGCTGACGGATATCGAAAATCTGTATTTTTCTCAGCCCCTGGTTGCCCGAGGCCGGTCCTGCTGCTCAGAATAATGCGCCAGGTCCTCCCGCAGACAAAGCACTTTGATTTATCGCGCTATCTCTAATAGCACCCGAGATATCACCAGATATATATTGGATTTTCCTCTGACCCTGAGTGTTCGGCCCCTGGTGATCCGAGGTCGCTACCGCTCTACAGATTCATGCGCCAGGGCCTCCTGCAGATAATTCACTTTGGTTTATTTCGCTATCTGTAATAGGACCTGAGATATCACCAGATATATATTGGATTTTTCCCTGACCCTGAGTGTCCGGCCCCATGAGACGGTGGTTTTCTCGGCCCCTGGTGGTCCGATGTCGTTCCCGCTGCACAGAATCATGAGCCAGGGCTTCCTGCAGACAATGCGCTTTGATTTATAGAGCTATCTCTAATAGAACCCGAGATATCACCCGATATATGCTTGATTTTCACGTGACCTTGGGCGACGGATACCGAAAATCTGTAATTTTCTCGGCACCTGGTGGTCCGAGGTCGTTCCCGCTGCCCAGATTCATCCGTCAGGGCCTCCTACAGACAATGCACATTGATTTATTGCGCTATCTCTAATAGCACCCGAGATATCACCGGTTATATATTTGATTTTTCCCTGACCCTGAGTGTCCGGCCCCATGTGACGGTGGTTTTCTCGGCCCCTGGTGGTACGAGGTCGTTCCTGCTGCACAGATTCATGCGCCAGGGCCTCCAGCAGACAAAGCACTTTGGTTTGTTGCGCTATCTGTAAAAGCACCCGAGATATCACCAGATATATGCTGGATTTTTACATGACCTTGGGTGACGGATTCCGACTATCTGTAATTTTCTCGGCCCCTGGTGGTCCGAGGTCGTTCCAGCTGCACAGATTCATGCGCAAGGGTCTCCTACGGACAATGCACTTTGATTTATTGCGCTATCTCTAATAGCACCCGAGATATCACCAGATATATATTGGATTTTCCCCTGACCCTTAGTGTCCGGCCCCATGAGAAGGTGGTTTTTTTGGCCCCTGGTGGTCCGAGGTCGTTCCCGCTGCCCAGATTCATGCGCCAGTGCCTCCGACAGACAATGCACTTTGGTTTATTGCGCTATCTCTAATAGCACCCGAGATATCACCAGATATATATTGGATTTTTCCCTGACCCTGACAGTCCGGCTCCATGAGACGGTGATTTTCTCGGCACTTGGTGGTCCGAGGTCGTTCCCGCTGCACAGAATCATGAGCCAGGGCTTCCTGCAGACAATGCACTTTGATTTATCTCGCTATCTCTAATAGCACCCGAGATATCACCGGATATATAATGGATTTTTCCCTGACCCTGAGTGTCCGGCCCAATGAGACGGTGGTTTTCTCGGCCCCTGGTGGTCCCAGGTCGTTCCTGCTGCCCAGATTCATGCGCCAGGGCCTCCTACAGACAATGCACTTTGATTTATTGCGCTATCTGTAATAGCACCCGAGATATCACCAGATATATGCTGGATTTTTACATGACCTTGGGTGACGGATTCCGAATATCTGTAATTTTCTCGGCCCCTGGTGGTCCGAGGTCGTTCCTGCTGCACGGATACATGCACCAGGGCTTCCTGCAGACAATGCACTTTGATTTATGGCGCTATCGGTAATAGCACCTGAGGTATCACCAGATATATATTGGATTTTTCCCTGATCCTGAGTGTCCGGCCCCATGAGACGGTGATTTTCTCGGCCGCTGGTGGTCCGAGGTCGTTCCCGCTGCACAGATTCATGCGCCAGGGCCTCCTACGGACAATGCACTTTGATTTATTGCGCTATCTCTAATAGCACCCGAGATATCACCAGATATATATTGGATTTTCCCCTGACCCTCAGTGTCCGGTCCCATGAGACTGTGGTCTTCTCAGCCCCTGGTGGTCCGAGGTCGTTCCCGCTGCACAGATTCAAGCGCCAGGGCCTCCTACAGACAATGCACTTTAATTTATTGCGCTATCTGTAATAGCACCCGAGAAAGCACCATATATATGCTGGATTTTTACACGACTTTGGGTGACGGATACCGAAAATCTGCAATTTTCTCGGCCCCTGGTGGTCCGATGTCGTTCCTGCTGCACAGATTCATGCGCAAGGGCCTCCTACGGAGCATGCACTTTGATTTATTGCGCTATCTCTAATAGCACCCGAGATATCACCAGATATATATTTGATTTTTCCCTGACCCTGAGTGTCCGGCCCTAATAGACGGTGGTTTTCTCGGCCCCTGGTGGTCCGAGGTCGTTCCCGCTGCACAGATGCATGCGCCAGGGCCTCCTGCAGATAATTCACTTTGGTTTATTGCGCTATCTCTAATAGCACCCGAGATATCACCAGATATATATTGGATTTTCCCCTGACCCTGAGTGTCCGGCCCCATGAGACGGTGGTTTTCTCGGCCCCTGGTGGTACGAGGTCGTTCCCGCAGCCCAGATTCATGCGCCAGGGCCTCCTACAGACCATGCACTTTTATTTATTGCGCTATCTGTAATAGCACCCGAGGTATCACCAGATATATATTGGATTTTTCCCTGACCGTGAGTGTCCGGCCCCATGAGACGGTGGTTTCCTCGGCCCCTGGTTGTCCGAGGTCGTTCCCGCTGCACATATTCATGCGCCAGGGCCCCCTGCATATAATTCGCTTTGTTTTATTGCGCTATCTGTAATAGCACCTGAGATATCACCAGATATATATTGGATTTTTCCCTGACCCTGAGTGTCCGGCCCCATGAGACGGTGATTTTCTCGGCCCCTGGTGGTTCGAGGTCGTTCCCGCTGCAGAGAATCATGCGCCAGGGCTTCCTGCAGACAATGCACTTTGATTTATTGCGCTATTTTTAATAGCACCCGAGATATCACCAGATATATATTGGATTTTTCCCTGACCCTGAGTGTCCGGCCCCATGAGATGATCGTTTTCTCGGCCCCTGGTGGTCCGAGGTCGTTCCCGCAGCCCAGATTCATGAGCCAGGGCCTCCTACAGACAATGCACTTTTATTTATTGCGCTATCTGTAATAGCACCCGAGGTATCACCAGATATATATTGGATTTTTCCCTGACCGTGAGTGTCCGGCCCCATGAGACGGTGGTTTCCTCGGCCCCTGGTTGTCCGAGGTCGTTCCCGCTGCACATATTCATGCGCCAGGGCTCCCTGCATATAATTCGCTTTGTTTTATTGCGCTATCTGTAATAGCACCTGAGATATCACCAGATATATGCTGGATTTTTCCCTGACCCTGAGTGTCCGGCCCCATGAGACGGTGATTTTCTCGGCCCCTGGTGGTTCGAGGTCGTTCCCGCTGCAGAGAATCATGCGCCAGGGCTTCCTGCAGACAATGCACTTTGATTTATTGCGCTATCTATAATAGCACCCGAGATATCACCAGATATATATTGGATTTTTCCCTGACCCTGACAGTCCGGCCACATGAGACGGTGATTTTCTCGGCCCCTGGTGGTATGAGGTCGTTCCCGCAGCCCAGATTCATGCGCCAGGGCCTCCTACAGACAATGCACTTTTATTTATTGCGCTATCTGTATTAGCACCCGTGGTATCACCAGATATATATTGGATTCTTCCCTGACCGTGAGTGTCCGGCCCCATGAGACGGTGGTTTCCTCGGCCCCTGGTTGTCCGAGGTCGTTCCCGCTGCACATATTCATGCGCCAGGGCCCCCTGCATATAATTCGCTTTGTTTTATTTCGCTATCTGTAATAGCACCTGAGATATCACCAGATATATATTGGATTTTTCCCTGACCCTGAGTGTCCGGCCCCATGAGACGGTGATTTTCTCGGCCCCTGGTGGTTCGAGGTCGTTCCCGCTGCAGAGAATCATGCGCCAGGGCTTCCTGCAGACAATGCACTTTGATTTATTGCGCTATCTTTAATAGCACCCGAGATATCACCAGATATATATTGGATTTTTCCCTGACCCTGAGTGTCCGGCCCCATGAGATGGTCGTTTTCTCGGCCCCTGGTGGTCCGAGGACGTTCCCGCTGCACAGATGCATGCGCCAGGGCCTCCTGCAGATAATTCACTTTGGTTTATTGCGCTATCTCTAATAGCACCCGAGATATCACCAGATATATATTGGATTTTCCCCTGACCCTGAGTGTCCGGCCCCATGAGACGGTGGTTTTCTCGGCCCCTGGTGGTACGAGGTCGTTCCCGCTGCACAGATGCATGCGCCAGGGCCTCCTGCAGATAATTCACTTTGGTTTATTGCGCTATCTCTAATAGCACCCGAGATATCACCAGATATATATTGGATTTTCCCCTGACCCTGAGTGTCCGGCCCCATGAGACGGTGGTTTTCTCGGCCCCTGGTGGTACGAGGTCGTTCCCGCAGCCCAGATTCATGCGCCAGGGCCTCCTACAGACAATGCACTTTAATTTATTGCGCTATCTGTAATAGCACCCTAGAAAGCACCATATATATGCTGGATTTTTACACGACTTTGGGTGACGGATACCGAAAATCTGCAATTTTCTCGGCCCCTGGTGGTCCGATGTCGTTCCTGCTGCACAGATTCATGCGCAAGGGCCTCCTACGGACAATGCACTTTGATTTATTGCGCTATCTCTAATAGCACCCGAGATATCACCAGATATATATTTGATTTTTCCCTGACCCTGAGTGTCCGGCCCTAATAGACGGTGGTTTTCTCGGCCCCTGGTGGTCCGAGGTCGTTCCCGCTGCACAGATGCATGCGCCAGGGCCTCCTGCAGATAATTCACTTTGGTTTATTGCGCTATCTGTAATAGCACCCGAGATATCACCAGATATATATTGGATTTTTCCCTGACCGTGAGTGTCCGGCCCTATGAGACGGTGGTTTTCTCGGCCCCCGGTGGTCCGAGGTCGCTCCCGCTGCACAGATTCATGCGCCAGGGCCTCATACAGACAATGCACTTTGATTTATTGCACTATCTGTAATAGCACCCGAGATATCACCAGATATATATTGGATTTTCCCCTGACCCTGAGTATCCGGCCCGATGAGACGGTGGTTTTCTCGGCCCCTGGTGGTCCGATGTCGTTCCTGCTGCACAGATTCATGCGCAAGGGCCTCCTACGGACAATGCACTTTGATTTATTGCGCTATCTCTAATAGCACACGAGATATCACCAGATATATATTGGATTTTACCCTGACCCTTAGTGTCCGGCCCCATGAGAAGGTGGTTTTTTTGGCCCCTGGTGGTCCGAGGTCGTTCCCGCTGCCCAGATTCATGCGCCAGTGCCTCCGACAGACAATGCACTTTGGTTTATTGCACTATCTGTAATAGCACCCGAGATATTACCAGATATATGCTGGATTTTTACATGACCTTGGGTGACGGATTCCGAATATCTGTAATTTTCTCGGCCCCTGGTGGTCCGAGGTCGTTCCTGCTTCACAGATTCATGCGCAAGGGCCTCCTAAGGACAAAGCACTTTGATTTATTGCGCTATCTCTAATAGCACCGTAGATATCACCAGATATATATTTGATTTTTCCCTGACCCTGAGTGTCCGGCCCCATGAGACGCTGGTTTTCTCGGCCCCTGGTAGTCCGAGGTCGTTCCCGCTGCACAGATGCATGCGCCAGGTCCTCCTGCAGACAATGCACATTGATTTATAGCGCTATCTGTAATAGCACCCGAGATATCACCAGATATACGATGGATTTTTACATGACATTGGGTGACGGATTCCGAATATCTGTAATTTTCTCGGCCCCTGGTGGTCCGAGGTCGTTCCCGCTGCACAGATGCATGCGCCACGGCCTCCGGCAGATAATTCACTTTGGTTTATTGCGCTATCTCTAATAGGACCCGAGATATCACCAGATATATATTGGATTTTCCCCTGTCCCTGATTGTCCGGCCCCATGAGACGGTGGTTTTCTCGGCCCCTGGTGGTCCGAGGTCGTTCCCGCTGCACAGATTCATGCGCCAGGGCCTCCTGCAGATAATTCACTTTGGTTTATTGCGCTACCTCTAATAGCACCCGAGATATCACCAGATATATATTTGATTTTCCCCTGACCCTGAGTGTACGGCACCATGAGACGGTGGTTTTCTCGTCCCCTGGTAGTCCGAGGTCGTTCCCGATGCACAGATTCATGCGCCGGGGCCTCCTACAGACAATGCACTTTGATTTATTGCCCTATCTGTAATAGCACCCGAGATATCACCAGATATATATTGGATTTTCCCCTGACCCTGAGTGTCCGGCCCCATGAAAAGGAGGTTTTCTCGGCTCCTGGTGGTCCGAGGTCGTTCCCGCTGCCCAGATTCATGCGCCAGTGCCTCCGACAGACAATGCACTTTGGTTTATTGCGCTATCTGTAATAGCACCCGAGATATTACCAGATATATGCTGGATTTTTACATGACCTTGGGTGACGGATTCCGAATATCTGTAATTTTCTCGGCCCCTGGTGGTCCGAGGTCGTTCCTGCTGCACAGATTCATTCGCCAGTGCCACCTACAGACAATGCACTTTGATTTATAGCGCTATCTCTAAAAGCACCCGAGATATCACCAGATATATATTTGATTTTTCCCTGACCCTGAGTGTCCGGCCCCATGAGACGCTGGTTTTCTCGGCCCCTGGTAGTCCGAGGTCGTTCCCGCTGCACAGATGCATGCGCCAGGGCCTCCTGCAGACAATGCACTTTGATTTATAGCGCTATCTGTAATAGCACCCGAGATATCACCAGCTATATGCTGGATTTTTACAAGACATTGGGTGACGGATACCGATAATCTGTAATTTTCTCTGCCCCTGGTGGTCCGAGGTCGTTCCCGCTGCACAGATTCATGCGCCAGGGCCTCCTACAGACAATGCACTTTGGTTTATTGCGCTGTCTGTAATAGCACCCGAGAAAGCACCACATACATGCTGGATTTTTACATGACTTTGGGTGACGGATACAGAAAATCTGTAATTTTCTCGGCCCCTGGTGGACCGAGGTCGTTCCCGCTGCACAGAATCATGCGCCAGGGCCTCCTGCAGATAACTCACTTTGGTTTATTGCGCTACCTCTAATAGCACCCGAGATATCACCAGATATATATTTGATTCTCCCCTGACCCTGAGTGTACGGCACCATGAGACGGTGGTTTTCTCGTCCCCTGGTAGTCCGAGGTCGTTCCCGGTGCACAGATGCATGCGCCAGGGCCTCCTGCTGACAATGCACTTTGAATTATCGCGCTATCTGTAATAGAGCCCGAGATATCACCAGATATACGCTGGATTTTTACATGACCTTGCGTGACGCATTCCGAAAATCTGTAATTTTCTCGGCCCCTGGTGGTCCGTGGTCGTTCCCGATGCACAGATTCATGCGCCAGGGCCTCCTACAGACAATGCACTTTGATTTATTGCCCTATCTGTAATAGCACCCGAGATATCACCAGATATAGATTGGATTTTTCCCTGACCCTGAGTGTCCGGCCCCATGAAAAGGTGGTTTTCTCGGCTCCTGGTGGTCCGAGGTCGTTCCTGCTGCCCAGATTCATGCGCCAGTGCCTCCGACAGACAATGCACTTTGGTTTATTGCGCTATCTGTAATAGCACCCGAGATATTACCAGATATATGCTGGATTTTTACATGACCTTGGGTGACGGATTCCGAATATCTGTAATTTTCTCGGCCCCTGGTGGTCCGAGGTCGTTCCTGCTGCACAGATTCATTCGCCAGTGCCTCCTACAGACAATGCACTTTGATTTATAGCGCTATCTCTAACAGCACCCGAGATATCACCAGATATATACTGGATTTTTCCCTGACCCTGACCGTCCGGCCCCATGAGACGGTGATTTTCTCGGCTCCTGGTGGTCCGAGGTCGTTCCCGCTGCACAGAATCATGCGCCAGGCCTTGCTGCAGACAATGCACTTTGATATATTGCGCTATCTCTAATAGCACCCGAGATATCACCAGATATATATTGGATTTTCCCCTGACCCTGAGTTTCCGTCCCCATGAGACGGTGGTTTTCTCGGCCCCTGGTGGCCCGAGGTCGTTCGAGCTGCACAGATTCATGCGCCAGGGCCTCCTACAGACAAAACACTTTGATTTATTGCGCTATCTGTAATAGCTCCCGAGATATCGCCATATATATGCTGGATTTTTACATGACCTTGGGTGACGGATTCCGAATATCTGTAATTTTCTCGGCCACTGGTGGTCCGAGGTCGTTCCTGCGGCACAGATTCATTCGCCAGTGCCTCCTACAGACAATGAACTTTGATTTATTGCGCTATCTGTAATAGCACCCGAGATATCACCAGATATATATTGGATTTTTCCCTGACCCTGAGTGTCCGGCCCCATGAGACGGTGGTTTTCTCGGCCCCTGGTGGTCCGAGGTCGTTCCCGCTGCACAGATGCATGCGCCAGGGCCTCCTGCAGATAATTCACTTTGGTTTATTGCGCTATCTCTAATGGCACCCGAGATATCACCAGATATATATTGGATTTTCCCCTGACCCTGAGTGTCCGGCCCCATGAGACAGTGGTTTTCTCTGGCTCTGGTGGTCCGAGGTCGTTCCCGCTGCGCAGATGCATGCGCCAGGGCCTCCTGCAGAAAATGCACTTTGATTTATCGCGCTATGTGTAATAGAACCCGAGATATCACCAGATATATGCTGGATTTTTACCTGACCTTGCGTGACGCATTCCGAAAATCTGTAATTTTCTCGGCCCCTGGTGGTCCGATGTCGTTCCCGCAGCACAGATTCATGCTGCCAGGGCCTCCTGCAGATAATACACTTTGGTTTATTGCGCTATCTCTGATGGCACCCGAGATATCACCAGATATATAATGGATTTTTCTCTGACCTTGACAGTCCGGCCCCATGAGACCGTGGTTTTCTCGGCTCCTGGTGATCCGAGGTCGTTCCTGCTGCACAGATTCATGCGCCAGGGCCTCCCACAGACAATCCACTTTGATTTATTGCGCTATCTGTAATAGCACCCGATATATCACCAGATATATATTGGATTTTCCCCTGACCCTGACAGTACGGCCCCATGAGACGGTGGTTTTCTCGGCCCCTGGTGGTCCGAGGTCGTTCCCGCTGCACAGACTCATGCGCCAGGGCCCCCTGCAGATAATACACTTTGGCTTATTGCGCTATCTCTAATAGCACCCGAGATATCACCAGATATATATTGGATTTTCCCCTGACCCTGAGTGTCCGGCCCCATGAGACGGTGGTTTTCTCGGCCCCTGGTGGACCGTGGTCGTTCCCGCTGCACAGATGCATGCGCCAGGGCCTCCTCCAGATAATTAACTTTGATTTATCGCGCAATCTGTAATAGCACCCGAGAAAGCACCATATATATGCTGGATTTTTACATGACTTTGGGTGACGGATACCGAAAATCTGTAACTTTCTCGGCCCCTGGTGGCCCGATGTCGTCCCTGCTGCACAGATTCATGCGCATGGGCCTCCTACGGACCATGCACTTTGATTTTTTGCGCTAACTCTAATAACACCCGAGATATCACCAGATATATATTTGACTTTTCCCTGACCCTGAGTGTCCGGCCCCATGAGACGGTGGTTTTCTCGGCCCCTGGTGGTCGGAGGTTGTTCCCGCTGCACAGATTCATGCGCCAGGGCCTCCTGCAGATAATGCACTTTGGATTATTGCGCTATCTCTAATAGCACCCGAGATATCAAAAGATATATATTGAATTTTTCCCCGACCCTGAGTGTCCGGCCCCATGTGACTGTGGTTTTCTCGGCCCCTGGTGGTCCGAGGTCGTTCCCGCTGCACAGATTCATGCGCCGGGGCCTGCTACAGACCATGCACTTCGATTTATCGCGCTATCTGTAATAGCACCCGAGATATCACCAGATATATGCTGGTTTTTTACATGACCTTGGGTGACAGATACCGAACATCTGTCATTTTCTCGGCCCCTGGTGGTCCGAGGTCGTTCCTGCTGCACAGATGCATGCGCCAGGGCCTCCTGCAGATAATTCACATTGGTTTAGTGCGCTATCTGTAAGAGCACCCGAGATATCACCAGATATATATTGAATTTTTCAACCGACCCTGAGTGTCCGGCCCCAAGAGACGGTGGGTTTCTCGGCCCCTAGTGGTCCGAGGTCGTTCCCGCTGCACAGAATCATGCGCCAGGGCTTCCTGCAGACAATGCACTTTTGATTTATCGCGCTATCTCTAATAGAACCCGAGATATCACCAGATATATGTTGGATTTTTCCTTGACCCTGACAGTCCTGCCCCACGAGACGGTGATTTTCTCGGCCCATGGTGGTCAGAGGTCGTTCCCGCTGCACAGATTCATGCGCCTGGGCCTCCTGCAGATAATTCACTTTGGTTTATTGCGCTATCTTTAATAGCACCCGAGATATCACCAGATATATATTGGATTTTCCCCTGACCCTGAGTGTCCGGCCCCATGAGACGGTGGTTTTCTCGGCCCCTGGTGTTCCGAGGTCGTTCCCGCTGGCCAGATTCATGCGCCAGGGCTTCCTACAGACAATGCACTTTGACTTATTGCGCTACCTGTAATAGCACCCGAGATATCACCAGATATATATTGGATTTGTCCCCGACCCTGAGTGTCCGGCCCCATGAGACGGTGGTTTTCTCGGCCCCTGGTGGTCCGAGGTCGTTCCCTCTGCACAGATTCATGCGCCAGGGCCTCCTACAGACAATGCACTTTGATTTATGGCGCTATCGAAAATATGTAAAACTATATAAGACTATATAAAACTATATAAAACTATATACAACTATATAAAATTATATAAAACTATATAAAACTATATAAAATTATATATAACTAATAAAACTATATGAAACTATATAGAACTATTTAAGACTATATAAAACTATATAAAA
>NW_027475199.1:0-5000 GCF_051020985.1 Nomia melanderi
GAAAAAAGACTTCACAGCTGGCTCTTTGCCGGTCATTCGTCCCATGTTATCTCTTGCCGCGAAATTGGCGCGCAAGAGTTGGGTGTCAGACGCGCGGCTTTAAAACGAGCTTCACGGCCGGTCCCTTCGTTACCGCTTTCGTTCTTTCTCTCGGAACGACCATGAACGAACACGACGAGCGACGCTACGGCATACACACGTCCACGGATTCGATTAAAAAAACAGACTTCACAGCTGGCTCTTTGCCGGTCATTCGTCCCATATTATCTCTTGCCGCGAAATTGGCGCGCAAGAGTTGGGTGTCAGACGCACGGCTTTAAAACGAGCTTCACGGCCGGTCCTCTCAATTCCGTGTACGGTACACGCAAGATGCGGGTTCCACTTCCAGACTACCCGGTCCCTTCTCTCTACGAGAATCGATAGTAGAAGAACGGCTCGAAAACGCGTCTCAGAGACTAGGGGAAAAGAAGCGGTATGCGAGCGAAACGAAAACGCATTATGGAAACGTCGCGAAACAATGTTCGACGGTTGCTCGGTTCCAATCGTGCGGCCGTTTCAATTTCTCGTGCGCTTCACCGTCCCTCCGTAACTCTGGCCGATCGCGTATACCGAAGAGCCGACACGCGCAAAAACCACAGGCATTGTATACTGTGTATATATATATATATGTTACAGTCACAGCCTTCGCGCGTTTTACTCTCCGACGCGGGGTTTCCACGACGAAAGAGAGACAGTTTCGTGGCGGGTGACTCGGCCGAATCGCTACGACGGGTATTTCTATTATAGAACGAATCATCGCCACCCTTTACCAGTGCCCGACGAAGGAATCACAAGGTCATCTGGAGTTTACAATGCCAGCGACGGTAATTCCAACGAAGACCCGATAAGTCAACTCATCGTTCTATTTCTCCCCGTACAGAAAAGCGAATCGACGCTAATGCACCTCGCGCAAGCACGAACGTTCTCTTCGCGTGGATCGTCCCATCGTCCAAAGATGTAAAGACGCATTGGAGATCGTGGTCTCTGGCGGGCTCATTGCACGCCCCACTGCATATCTTTCCTCGAATCGAGAATGATTCGTCACTAAGGCTGCGAAACTACGCGTCGAGGAAACTAGGGGAAAGAAGCGGGATGCGAGCGAAACGACAATACATTATGGAAACGTCGCGAAACAATGTTCGGCGGTTGCTCGTTTCCTCCTGCGGACGTTTCATTGCTCGGGCGCTTCACGTCCCTCCGTAACCTTCGCGCGATCGCGTGCCCCGGAGAGCCGGCAACCGGTGAACCACAGGCGTATAAACTATAGTCTTCTATAGCAAGCCTTCGGCGGTTACTCTCCGACGCGGGGATTCCACGACGAGAGAGAATTTCGTGGCGGGTGACATCGGTCGAAACGCTACGACGGGTATTTCTATTATAGAACGAATCATCGCCACCCTTTACCAGTGCCCGACGAAGGAATCACAAGGTCATCTGGAGTTTACAATGCCAGCGACGGTAATTCCAACGAAGACCCGATAAGTCAACTCATCGTTCTATTTCTCCCCGTACAGACAAGCGAATCAACGCTATCGCACCTCACGCATGCACGAACGTTCTCTTCGCGTGAATCGTCCCATCGTCGAAAGATATAGCCGCTTGGAGATCGTGGCCCATCAAGTTCTTCCGTAACTCCTGCGCGATCGCGTACCCCGGAGAGCAGGCAACCGGTGAACCACAGGCGTATAAACTATAGTCTTCTATAGCAAGCCTTCGCGTTTACTCTACGACGCGGGGATTCCACGACGAGAGAGATTTTCGTGGCGGGTGACACGGCCGAATCGCTACGACGGGTATTTCTATTATAGAACGAATCATCGCCACCCTTTACCAGTGCCCGACGAAGGAATCACAAGGTCATCTGGAGTTTACAATGCCAGCGACGGTAATTCCAACGAAGACCCGATAAGTCAACTCATCGTTCTATTTCTCCCCGTACAGAAAAGCGAATCGGCGCTATCGCACCTCACGCAAGCAGGAATGATCTCTTCGCGTGGATCGTCCCATCGTCGAAAGATGTAAGACGTACAGAAATCGTGGTCCATCACGATTATTCGTAACTCTCCGAGTCGCGTATCTGAGAGTAGGGCAAACGGAGAACCACAGGCATAAATAATACTATATATTTCTTATATAGTTAGCCTTCGCGTTTTACTCTCCGACATGGGGATTCCACGACGAGAGAGAGTTTCGTGGCGGGTGACTCGGCCGAATCGCTACGACGGGTATTTCTATTATAGAACGAATCATCGCCACCCTTTACCAGTGCCCGACGAAGGAATCACAAGGTCATCTGGAGTTTACAATGCCAGCGACGGTAATTCCAACGAAGACCCGATAAGTCAACTCATCGTTCTATTTCTCCCCGTACAGAAAAGCGAATCGACGCTATCGCACCTCGCGCGAGCACGTAACTACTCTTCGCGTGGATCGTCCCATCGTCGAAAGATGTAAGACGCACGGAAATCGTGGCCCATCAACGTTTTTTTGTAACTCTGCCGATCGCGTATCACAGAGCCGAGACGCACATACCACAGGCGTATAATACCGTTTTCTTTCGTATGGTAAGCCTTCGCGTTTACTCTTCGGCGCGGGGTTTCCACGTCGAGAGAGACTTTCGTGGCGGGTGACATCGGTCGAAACGCTACGACGGGTATTACTATTATAGAACGAATCATCGCCACCCTTTACCAGTGCCCGACGAAGGAATCACAAGGTCATCTGGAGTTTACAATGCCAGCGACGGTAATTCCAACGAAGACCCGATAAGTCAACTCAACGTTCTATTTCTCCCCGTACAGAAAAGCGAATCGACGCTGTTGCACCTCACGCAAGCACGAACGTTCTCTTCGCGTGGATCGTCCCATCGTCGAAAGATGTAAGACGCACGGAAATCGTGGCACATCACGTGTTTTCGGAACTCTGTCGACCGCGTATCTCAGAGACGACGCGCGCGAACCACTGGCATATACTATTATATATCGCGTTTTACCCTCCGACGCGGGGATTCCACGACGAGAGAGAGTTTCGTGAGCGGGTTGACTCGGAAGAAACGCTACGACGGGTATTTCTATTATAGAACGCATCATCGCCACCCTTTACCAGTGCCCGACGAAGGAATCACAAGGTCATCTGGAGTTTACAATGCCAGCGACGGTAATTCCAACGAAGACCCGATAAGTCAACTCAACGTTCTATTTCTCCCCGTACAGAAAAGCGAATCGACGCAATCGCACCATACGCGTGCACGTAAACAACTCTTCGCGTGGATCGTCCCATCGTCGAGAGACGTAAGTTTTCATAGTATGAATTCGCGTTTTACTCTCCGACGCGGGGATTCCACGACGAGAGAGAGTTTCGTGAGCGGGTTGACTCGGAAGAAACGCTACGACGGGTATTTCTATTATAGAACGCATCATCGCCACCCTTTACCAGTGCCCGACGAAGGAATCACAAGGTCATCTGGAGTTTACAATGCCAGCGACGGTAATTCCAACGAAGACCCGATAAGTCAACTCAACGTTCTATTGCTCCCCGTACAGAAAAGCGAATCGACGCAATCGCACCATACGCGTGCACGTAACAACTCTTCGCGTGGATCGTCCCATCGTCGAGAGACGTAAGTTTCCATACTATGAATTCGCGTTTTACTCTCCGACGCGGGGATTCCACGACGAGAGAGAGTTTCGTGAGCGGGTTGACTCGGAAGAAACGCTACGACGGGTATTTCTATTATAGAACGCATCATCGCCACCCTTTACCAGTGCCCGACGAAGGAATCACAAGGTCATCTGGAGTTTACAATGCCAGCGACGGTAATTCCAACGAAGACCCGATAAGTCAACTCAACGTTCTATTACTCCCCGTACAGAAAAGCGAATCGACGCAATCGCACCATACGCGTGCACGTAACAACTCTTCGCGTGGGTCGTCCCATCGTCGAGAGACGTAAGTTTCATAGTAAGCCTTCGGCGTTTTACTCTCCGACGCGGGGATTCCACGACGAGAGAGAGAGTTTCGTGAGCGGGTTGACTCGGAAGAAACGCTACGACGGGTATTTCTATTATAGAACGCATCATCGCCACCCTTTACCAGTGCCCGACGAAGGAATCACAAGGTCATCTGGAGTTTACAATGCCAGCGACGGTAATTCCAACGAAGACCCGATAAGTCAACTCAACGTTCTATTTCTCCCCGTACAGAAAAGCGAATCGACGCAATCGCACCATACGCGTGCACGTAAACAACTCTTCGCGTGGATCGTCCCATCGTCGAGAGACGTAAGTTTTCATAGTATGAATTCGCGTTTTACTCTCCGACGCGGGGATTCCACGACGAGAGAGAGTTTCGTGAGCGGGTTGACTCGGAAGAAACGCTACGACGGGTATTTCTATTATAGAACGCATCATCGCCACCCTTTACCAGTGCCCGACGAAGGAATCACAAGGTCATCTGGAGTTTACAATGCCAGCGACGGTAATTCCAACGAAGACCCGATAAGTCAACTCAACGTTCTATTTCTCCCCGTACAGAAAAGCGAATCGACGCAATCGCACCATACGCGTGCACGTAAACAACTCTTCGCGTGGATCGTCCCATCGTCGAGAGACGTAAGTTTTCATAGTATGAATTCGCGTTTTACTCTCCGACGCGGGGATTCCACGACGAGAGAGAGTTTCGTGAGCGGGTTGACTCGGAAGAAACGCTACGACGGGTATTTCTATTATAGAACGCATCATCGCCACCCTTTACCAGTGCCCGACGAAGGAATCACAAGGTCATCTGGAGTTTACAATGCCAGCGACGGTAATTCCAACGAAGACCCGATAAGTCAACTCAACGTTCTATTACTCCCCGTACAGAAAAGCGAATCGACGCAATCGCACCATACGCGTGCACGTAACTACTCTTCGCGTGGATCGTCCCATCGTCGAGAGACGTAAGTTTCCATACTATGAATT